>NC_041385.1:560699427-560740654 GCF_002162155.2 Triticum dicoccoides
TCAGCCTCCTTTGTGGGGAAATCTATGCCGACTCCGCATATGGCCATAGAAGCCGCTGCGTACGAAGCGCTTACTCACCTTCGATTCGTGGTACCCTATGCCAACGAATGAGGGTATTATTACTTCCCGAGTTGGGCAGCACCCAGAGAAGTAGCATCTTTTCCCGGTGAACGAATCAAGAGAGACCCAGTACTGGCCAACCTTGCCCAGTATGTCATCGCTCAAGAGCATTTGACCCAGCGAGTAATGGGTTATCTCCAGAGCCTCGTTGATTTGAATCCTCAGATCGCCACTGGCAGACCACTGAGGCCCGACCAGGAGAGGCACATTCATCGGCTGGTCAATCCACTTTCCCCGATAGAAGAAGAGTGTGCCCCGATTCCAGAGACTTTTTCTTAGGACCCTGTCAAATTACCATTGTCGTTGTAGATGTCATTACTGTGTTTATTGTCCCTGCATTTATTTACTTGTTGCAACTTATGTGTGGTATCCTAAATTGGTGCGACGAATTGAATCTTTAGTTTCAATCAATGTGAGTGGTTTTTACTACGGTAAAATTTTATTAACTGTTTTCACTCTCGGTAAATCCTGAAATGAGATTTTTCCCGGAGTTGTTGCAGCATATATCTCTTCACGACATAGTTTTTTTTATTATTCATGCAGCACCATAACAGCAGACTCACGACCCCAACCACTCGACCTAGTGCAAATCCGCGGGAACATTTTTGCACCAAACTAATCACCTCCCTAACACCCCACAGTCTCAGAGGGAGAGATTTGTGAGTAATTACTCGGGTACAAGTTACCTCCGGCACCCTGACAGCAGTTAGCACCTGACACCGCACCTAATCCTCGTGATCACCACTACCGCGGAGAGCTAACACTCGAGCGGCTGCATCCCGATGATCATCGAGGATCATCACGCACAGGAGTACAGAGAACCCCAGCAATGCTGCCAACCCTCCGCACATCAGGATCACGTACCAGTTCGGCATCACCTCCGCCATTAGAGCCTCGTCTCGAGCTCCTGCAGATAGAAATGGAGGAGAAGGGAGGAAAAGGAGAAGAGAGGTCAGGTAGGAGGAAGAATAAAGGGGCACCACGGTCGTCTTATAGCTCGAGATCGGTGTACAGTGGGCAAAGTCCACGAGCGCCGCTCGTCGCTCGATCGCCGGTGTTCGGAGGCGAATCCACGAGCAGTGCCGACAGCGCACTGGCCCGCGAGGTGAGTGCATGCTGTGCCGGCAGCTAGCACGCCGTGCACTACCACAGTACGGCCTAGATGCCCTACGAGCTAGACATCGCCGATGGAGAAAGCGCAGGAAAGCGCGTGGGAGAGAGGAAGAAGAGAGAGCCAGAGGTAGGGGAAGAGACCGACAGTGGACCCTGGGTCCACCTGTCAGCCACAGAGAGCACTGTGCTCTCGGGTACGACCAGCGTCTTTTCAGTAATTTAGAAGTTTATTCTAAATTTACTGTAACAAATAGTAGAAATCTACCGTAAATTTTTCCACGCAACGCCAGCATGCCACACTGTAGTTCTGCACCACTTATTGCCCACTCACTGTAGCTACGTTTTAATTACATGAGTAGGATGGTTATTTTTGTGATAGTAGGAGTAAAGTTTTTCAAAACAACCCTTATCAAATCTCGAGGGTGAGATTTTTTCTTAAGGGGGGTAGTGTTGTAACACCCCAAAAATTTAGCCATGTTTTGATTATTAAAATTTTGCCAGGAGTTTAAATTTTTTGCTTTCTGGATTTTCTTTTGATTTCAGAACCCCTTTTTCTTTAATATCGTGAAGTTTTTGCCCCAAGTAAAAACTTTCCAAGATTATCATTGGACTTGTATACCCTCTCAAGAAAAACAATTCTCTTATCAGTGGATTTATTTGCATAATTATTTTTTTAGCTTTATCCTTTTAAAGTGATTTTTATAAGTTTTAGAGCCTCTTTTGCACTGCAACCATTTGATAAATGCATCTGGGATTTTCACCAAAATTTGGGGATGTCATGTGGTGTTTTTAAATCACTCTGGTGCAATAATATCTTTTATTCATTGAAAATTTTGAGCCATACCCCAAGTTTTCTAAACTAGTCTAGTTGGTACCTTTGCACTACAACCCCTTTACATAATTCTTTAAAAAAATTACCAAGTATTTGGAGATGACAGTAGATGCATATAATTCATTTTTATGCAAAAACCCATGAATGTTCTTTGCAAAAATTGAGCAAAACATCCTCTTTTGCTCTCTGGACCAGATTAGCCTTTTCTACTGCAACTCCATTTTGTATTGCTCTGTTACACATGATTCTTTTTCCTACTTATAGTCCTCCATACCAAACCCTTAAGTCCAGAAGAGTGGCCCCATGGGAGTATTTTTGGTCCTTAAAATGATAGCCTTTAGTTTCTGCCCAAAATTGGTTTTCTCAAATTTTTGCACTAACAAGTTTCTGGTCTGGACTAACTAACCTTGCCACCATCTCCTACACCTAACGAGACACTGATCTGGAGATTTTGGCCACCCCAAGAACTGCCTAGATGCCTCTAGCATTCTGTCGAACACCTTATGTGCATGGCCAGTTTTGGCATGGTTTTTACTTAGCATTGTAAACTTGATCCTCTAACCTAACTAACTTGTCCACTAAGCTCCTAGCTAACCCTAACCCAGGCCTGCTAATCCCCAGCCTCACCCTAGCCCTTTTGCACGCTCTGGCATTGTGTCAAGCATGTAGCGTGCCTGCGCTGGGCATGCCCAGAGCGTGCGTTTTGCACGTGCGTGTGCACGGGTCGCCACGTCTGACCCCTGGCCTTTGCTCGCCTGGAGAGCCACGGCCGTCCTCATCCACTCCCCAGAACGCTCCAGGCCGCCCCTGGAGCCCCACAACACCACCGTCAGGTCGGCCACGGTGGCTAGCGGCCAGCCGCAGTGGGCTCCTACCATGGACGGTGCCGCCCAAGCCACACGCGTGCGCCCGCTACCCTCTGGAGCAGTCCGAGCTCATCCACAAGCCCGTCTGCAAGCGCTCGTCACCGCCACGTCCTCCTGCAGCAACAGAACGGCGGTTCGCCGACGTTCTTATCCACGACCGCGGAACCGACCTAGCCACACTATAAATAAAGGACCCCCGAGCTCAATCGAGTACTCAGGCAGCCTCAGGCCATCCCTCTAGAGCGCCCCTAGCCGGGAATCGATGGGGAGAGGCCGTCTTCCCCATCTACGGTCAGTTCGTCCGCCGCCATGTTCCAGTCCCGTTCGTTACAACCAGGCCCTCCCCCTTCCATCCAGCTCCACCACCCGACTCCCCTTCGTCTTGAGGAGCCGCCCAAACCCCCAGCTGCGACGGAAAGCCACCATAGCCCGAACCCCCAAATCGTCCCGAAGCCATCTCCGCCGTGGAGCTCACCGCCGGCGACTCCCTTCACCCCCGCCAGCCGTTCGACCACCGGGAGGACCACCCTGGACTTGCGGATCCATCCCTGCCCTCAGAACCCCGCAGGGAAGCGTCGTTCGTCGATGGCGATCGCCGGAGTCCCGCCTTCGCTCGAACAGAGGAAGAGGAGGAAGAGGCGACCGGTCAAACCTGACCAGTGCCCCCCCTGGACCCACTGTCAGTGACCACAGACCGGTCCACGCTGGACTAAGTGAAGGCGTAAACACCAAAGTACGTCTTCGACGTGTTTTAATTCGAAACGTTTTTTCTTTTTTCTGTATTATTTTTAAAAACAGAAATTGACTAAACTTTGAGTGGACATATCTTTTAAAATATAACTCCAAATGAGTTGATTCTTTTTCCTACCTCTCTCAAATTTTGTCTAGTTTATTTTCAGATTTATTTGAAAAAATTTCAGACAACTTTTTTGTACTGTTTTGAAACTATGTATTATTCAAATTTTTAAATAGGATTTTTGGAGAGAGAAGAAAACTTTCAAATGTTTTGGGAATGCACCCTGCCTCTCCACAACTTGAAGGCAAGCATTCTGAACCCTGGCATAATATTGTCGTGTGTTCTTTGATACGGTTACAACACCTCTCGTCTCGGAGTTTCCGTTATTTGTTTTTGTGATGGTATGAACCTACTCATAAGTGCATATTGATGATTCCGTGCTATTGGAATTTGATACGTTGTGATAGTAAGCACCCTCGTATGCCTATCATGCCTATCGGAAGGAAGCCGGGAAAGCCTCTGTCTTGGGTAGACACGAGCTTGTCTCCGGTCTTCGTCGAGACGGTTGTGTCCGATACGGCATAGTAAGGTATGATGAGTGGTGATTCTGTCTATTGGTTGAAACATATTTGTTATGCTAATCATGCAGGAAACACTTAAACCTCCTGAGTCGACCGTAGATCGAGTCTTGTTCTAGTAACCCCCATACTTGTTTCGTAGTACCACTTGTCCCTGCCATAGGTAGGGTACGGTTCAGTAAGTTGTCAACCCCTTCCTAGCACACACCATACAGAGAGGCCATGGTGGAAGATACCGGCTGCATCCGGTAGGCATGCCACCTGGTCCGGGGGCATGGGTGTTTCCGGTCTTAGCCGAGGGGGTAGCTACCCTAGTTTGCACGCGTTATAAATTTTGTGATCCCATGCTACTCGAGGTTGTAGCCTCCCCACTTAGAGTTTTGCTTAACGAGTGTCGTGGGTGATTCCAGACACCGATAAGTTAAGCTGGTGTGTGTGGTTAGGTGTGTTTTCAATTAAAAGATCATAGGCGGAATTAGTCCGGATGGACTAACGAAATCCGTTACTCGTGGGTAAAGAGTACACCCTTTACAGAGATTATATCTATTCGAATAGCCGTGTCCATGGTTAAGGACTACAGTCTGGGTTGGGTCAAGTGTCGGTCTTTGGAGGAAAAACTGCTAAACCAGAACATGGATTATGACTTGTGACTCATGATGATTATGGACTAACCCTTTATATCATTTGAATTTTTTTTGAATATCCCTGGGACGGTTCTACCTCCTGGATATTCACCATGATATTTACTTTATAAGCCCTTTATGTGGTGTCGCTGAGACGCCCGACTGTGGCATGCTTGTTATTGATTTTCTTATAAGCCCTTTATGCGGTGTCGCTGAGACGCCCGACTATGGCATGTTTGTTATATATTTACTTTATAAGCCCTTTATGTGGTGTCGCTGAGACGCCCGACTGCGGCATGCTTGTTATTTGTTTACTTTATAAGCCCTTTATGTGGTGTCGCTCAGACGCCCGACTGAGGCATTCTATCTCTACTCTCCAATTGCATTATTCATATTTTATGTGAATAACTTGCTTACGTACATCATGGATTTTATTTTATGACCGACGTTGCGATCATAGAATATTTCAGAGCATGATTATCGTTTGTTATATTATACCCGTGTTCATAATGTTTGCGAGTACATTCAAAGTACTCACTGGCTTGTCCCTGGCTATTGTCTTGGCCGGATTTCTTGCTTGGAGAGGAGCATTGCGATGACAGCCCCGGAACCCAATCAATGGTGATAGCAGCCTCACGAAGATAGGAGTTATCCAGGTCAGCTATTCCTATGGGAATTGGAGTCCCATAGACGCTGAAAGACCACAACCCACTTCTGCCATCAACCACTAGAAATCTTGTGTTGTACTCATAGGCCAGGATGGTCTTGTACTACATATTCTGTAATTTGCTTGGAATTTCTGTGTTAAGTTTTTGCCTCATCAGCTAACAGTAATCCTGGGGTTGGTGAGCAAAAGGGCCATTTTCTGGGAAATTAATATCCCGAAAATCCGGTCCTGACAGCACCTCCGCGTTCAGCACATGTTCAGCTTGATGACGTCCTTCGTACTCTTGATCCAGTTGAGGCCGAGGGTGAGTTCCGTCAGCACGATAGCGTGGCGACGGTGATGATGATGCTAGCGACACAGGGCTTTGCCTAAGCTCCACAACAGTATGATCAAGGTGTGTAACTATGGAGGGGGCACCGCACATGGCTAAAAGATCAACTTGTGTCGTCTGTTGTGCTATTGGGGCGCCCCTGGCCATAAAGCCATTAACAGTTGCTACAAGGGTGAATGAATGGCTATGCCACGTGTACATGAAGGGCATGGCGATGGCACTGTTCTGCCTTTTCGTTCCATTTGCCATTGCCCCCACCACTCGTCGTTTCCTTCGACAAGAAGGAAGAGAGGTCCCAGATGCGTCCGCCCTGTTCCAACCTACTTCTTCTTTCTCTCTCTCGAAGACCCACTCCACTCGCGGCAGTGCGCCACCCGCCTCCGCACCATCTCGCTGTTGTCCCCGTCCCCCCGCGTGATGCCGCAGCAGCCGATGGAGGCATTCATATTCGACGCGCTCAAGGAGACCTTCTCAGTGGACGTGGCAGCAGCCGAGTCGTGCCCACTCAACGTGCCGCTCGCCACACCCTTCACCATCGCCTCCTCACGCCTCGAGGTCATCGCCAATGTCGCCATGTGGGTCGATCTCTCCAGCGGCCCCGTCGGTTGGGGCGAGGCCCTGGTCCTCCCCTCCGTCACTGATACGTCTCCAACATATCTACTTTTCCATACACTTTTGCCCTTGTTTTGGACTCTAACTTGCATGATTTGAATGAAACTAACCCGGACTGACGCTGTTTTCAGCAGAACTACCATGATGTTGTTTTATGTGTAGAAAAGAAAAGTTCTCGGAATGTCCTGGAAATCCAAGGAGGCACTTTTCCGAATTAATAAGAATTTTTGGCGAAAGAATTAATGCCAGGGGGCCCACAACCTGTCCACGAGTCAGGAGGGCGCGCCCTCCTAGGGCGCGGCCTCCTATCTCGTGGGCCCCCTGGACCTCCTCCGACCTCAACTCCAACTCCATATATTCCGTCTCGGGGAGAAAAAAATCGAGGAGAAAGTTTAATCGCATTTTACGACATGGAGCCGCCGCCAAGCCCTAATCTCTCTCGGGAGGGCTGATCTGGAGTCCGTTCGGGGCTCCGGATAGGGGGATTCATCGCCGTCGTCATCATCAACCATCCCCCATCACCAATTTCATGATGCTCACCGCCGTGCGTGAGTAATTCCATCATAGGCTTGCTGGACGGTGATGGGTTGGATGAGATTTACCATGTAATCAAGTTAGTTTTGTTAGGGTTTGATCCCTAGTATCCACTATGTTCTAAGATTGATGTTGCTATGACTTTGCTATGCTTAATGCTTGTCACTAGGGCCCGAGTGCCATGATTTCAGATCTGAACCTATTATGTTTTCATGAATATATGTGTGTTCTTGATCCTATCTTGCAAGTCTATAGTCACCTATTATGTGTTATGATCCGACATCTCCAAAGTGAAAATAATCGGGACACTTCTCGGTGATGACCGTAGTTTGAGGAGTTCATGTATGCACTATGTGTTAATGCTTTGGTTCGGTTCTCTATTAAAAGGAGGCCTTAATATCCCTTAGTTCCCGCTAGGACCCCGCTTCAACGGGATGGTAGGACAAAAGATGTCATGCAAGTTCTTTTCCATAAGCACGTATGGCTATTTACGGAATACATGCCTACATTACATTGATGAATTGGAGCTAGTTATATATAACCCTATGTTATAACTATTGCATGAGGAATCGCATCCGGCATAATTATCCATCACTGATCCATTGCCTACGAGCTTTTCACATATTGTTCTTCGCTTATTTACTTTTCCGTTGCTACTGTTACAACTACTACAAAAACCCAAAAACATTTATCTTTACTGTTGCTACTGTTACCATTACTATCATACCACTTTTGCTACTAAACACTTTGCTGCAGATACTAAGTTATCTAGGTGTGGTTGAATTGACAACTCAAACTGCTAATACTCAAGAATATTCTTTGGCTCCCCTTGCGTCGAATCAATAAATTTGGGTTGAATACTTTACCCTCGAAAGCTGTTGTGATCCCCTACACTTGTGGGTTATCAAGACTAATTTCTGGCGCCGTTATCGGGGAGCATAGCTCTATTCTCTGAGTCACTTGGGATTTATATCTGTTGATCACTAGGAAGAACTTGAAAGACGCTAAAACCAAGATCTATCCCTCAACTACGAGGGGAGGTAAGGAACTACCATCTAGCTCTGCACTAGATTCTCCTTCTGTTATGTGTAAGTTTGCGACACCTAAACCTGATACTCCTATGAATTCTGATATGTCGCATGTTATTGATGATGCCACTTCTGCTATGCATGATGAAACTACTTCTGTGCGTGATACTACTTTGCCATTAGGTGAATTTCTTGATGAACAACTTGCTAGAGTTAGGGGGAATGATATTACTGAAGATCCTATTACTGATGATAGTGATGATGAACGTTCCCCCAATGATTATGTATTACCTGTTGTTCCTAAGGGTTATGTTATGAATGAAAAGGCTGCTATAGAAATTCTTGCTTGCAATGATAGAAATGATCTTAAGAAATTATTAGCTAAATGGAAGCAGCAGTCTCTTAATGCTAGAATGAAACCCGATCCTGCTTTTGCTACTTCACCTATCTGTGTTACTGATAAGGATTATGAATTCTCTGTTGATCCTGATATTATTACTTTAGTTGAATCTGATCCTTTTTATGGCCTTGAATCTAAAACTGTTGTGGCACATCTTACCAAGTTGAATGATATAGCCACCCTGTTTACTAATGATGAGAAGTCTCGCTATTTATATATTCTTAAGATATTCTCGTTCTCATTAAAGGGTGATGCTAAGACTTGGTATAATTCTCTTGCTCCTGGTTGTGTGCATAGTCCCCAGGATATGATTTATTACTTCTCTGCTAAATATTTCCCTGCTCATAAGAAACAAGCTGCCTTGCGGGAAATATATAATTTTGTGCAAATCAAAGAAGAGAGTCTCCCACAAGCTTGGGGGAGGCTTCTCCGGTTACTTAATGCTTTGCCTGATCATCCTCTTAAGAAAAATGAAATACTTGATATCTTTTATAATGGACTAACCGATGCTTCCAAGGACTACTTGGATAGTTGTGCTGGTTGTGTTTTCAGGGAAAGAACAGTCGATGAAGCTGAAATATTATTGAATAATATGTTGACTAATGAAAATAATTGGACTCTTCCTGAGCCAGTTCTTGAAGTAATTCCTGAACCAATTGAGCCAACTCCTGAGCCTATTCCTAAACCCACTCCAAAGAAGAGAGGTGTTTTATTTCTCAGTCCAGAAGATATGCAAGAGGCAAAGAAATCAATGAAAGAAAAGGGTATTAAAACCGAAGATGTTAAGAATTTACCTCCTATTGAAGAAATACATGGTCTTAATTTACCGCCTGAAGAACCAGATTGTCTTGATAACCCTACACAGGTAGTAAAGGTAAATTCTCTCTATAGATATGATAAAGTTGAAATACCCTCTACTAAATTTCATAGCCCATGCTTAGATGAATTTGATGACTTTATGGCTAGACAAGAAAGTTTTAATGCTTATGTTGGTAGAGAGTTAAAGAATAATGCTTTCGAGATAGGACGCGTAGGTGATAATCTGGCTAGAGTTAAAGATGAACTTCACCGTGTTAGCAAATATGCTTCTATGGTTGCTACTCAAGCTGAGCAAGTACTTAAAGCTCAAAATGATCTTCTTGATGAATTAAATAATAAAAATGACTTTGCTGTTAGAGTGGCTACTAGAACTGGTAGAATGACTCAGGAACCTTTGTATCCTGAAGGCCACCCTAAGAGAATCGAGCAAGATTCTCACAGAAATAATTTAGAGGCACCTAGTTCTTTCTAAGAAGAAGAAAAAGAAAGACGACCGAACTTTGCATGCTTCTAGTGAGTAGACGCACCTGAGAATCCCATTGATATTTCTATTTCTGATGCTGAAACACAATCAGGTGATGAACATGAACCTAGTGATAATGTTAATGATAATGTTCATGTTGATGCTCAACCTAGCAAAAACAATGATGTAGAGATTGAACCTGCTGTTGATCTTGATAACCCACCATCAAAGAATCAATGTTATGATAAGAGAGATTTTGTTGCTAGGAAGCACGGTAAAGAAAGGGAACCATGGGTTCAGAAACCCATGCCCTTTCCTCCTAAACCATCCAAGTCAAAGGATGATGAGGATTTTGAGCGCTTTGCTGAAATGATTAGACCTATTTTCTTACGTATGCGCTTAACTGATATGCTTAAAGTAAACCCTTATGCTAAGTACATGAAGGATATCATTACAAATAAAAGAAAGATACTGGAAGCTGTAATTTCCACCATGCTTGCTAATTACACTTTTAAAGGTGGAATGCCAAAGAAACTTGGAGATCCGGGTGTTCCAACTATACATTGCTCCATTAAAAGAAATTATGTTAGAACTGCTTTATGTGATCTTGGAGCCGGTGTTAGTGTTATGCCTCTCTCTTTATATAGTAGACTTGAATTGAATAAGTTGACACCTACTGAAATATCTTTGCACATGGCTGATAAATCAACTGCTATACCTGTCGGTATTTGTGAGGATGTGCCTGTTGTGGTTGCAAATGTCACTATCTTAACGGACTTTGTTATTCTTGATATTCCCGAGGACGATAGTATGTCTATTATCCTTGGTAGACCCTTTCTTAATACTGCAGGGGCTGTTATTGATTGCAACAAAGGCAATGTCACTTTTCATGTTAATGGTAAAGAGCATACAATACACTTTCCGAGGAAACAATCTCAAGTTCATAGCATCAATTCTATTGAAAAAGTTCCAACTATCATTTTTGGAGGTTTTGAATTTCCTCTTCCTACTGTCAAGAAAAAGTATGATATTCTTATTGTTGGGGATTTTCACATCCCCGTTGAGGTAACTTAGTGTTCTTCGAAATTTCTCCGGTTCCGTGTTATTCAGAATGAGTTTGTTAACAAGACTTGATCAACCTTGTTAGCGGGTTCATTTTGATGATCACAAGATGGATGAAACTAGAAGGCACAACCTTCTGTACCCACTTTTTGCTTGTTGTTATTTAGAATAATGTTTTGCATCTTTAGTTTCAATAAAGAAGTCAAGGATAGCCTTTACCATGCTTATTTTGCTAGTACACATGTTGCTGTTTGAAAACAGAAAGTTTACCGCTGTTGCAAAAATTCCCTAGAAAAGTCAGAGCATGATATAATGTTGAAACATTTTTGCATAATGAGCTCTTATAAATTCACTACAGTGGGAATTTTATTTCATATTTTTTTTGGAATTAGGGAAGTATGGTGAATCTTGCATTCTTTACAGACTGTACTGTTTTGCTGTTATGTTTGCATTGTTTGCATATGTTTGCTTGTTTAATGATTCTATTTGAGGATAGGAGTATTAAATATGCAGAGGCATTTAGTATGCAATGTTGAATAATAATTTTAGTGATTTGTTACAGTATAAAATGATAAGGTTTTGCATTGGTTTATACTAACCTATCTCACGAGTTCTTGTTGAGTTTGGCGTGGATGAAGCTTTTTGATAAAAAGAAGCAACTGCATATGAGAGGGGAATGGAGGCAGCTCGCCAACACGCTGCTGCTCAGGAGGCGGTCGCCTCTACATCTCAGTATTACCCCAGTTTTACTTATGGATATCAGCCAGGCGGTCATTGGTATTAAACCAACTTAGGCCAAAAGCCTAAGCTTGGGGGAGTACGTATCTCTCACCGACTTTACATTCATGTTCACACACTAGTTGTCGATGCTCATACTCTTTCATTGTATTATCCATGCTAGTTTAAAATTCTTTTTCTAGTTTTCTTCTTGTGTGTTTGAAAAAAAAACCTTAAAAAAAACCAAAAATATTAGTTAGTTTAATTTCGTTGCTTGTAGTAGAAATTAAAATGAAAACTCAAAAAGATTTCTTGTTCTTCTTTTTACTTATTGGGAGCTTTCCCGTGTAAATAGTTTTCTTTTCTTTTCTTTCCTTTGGGGGTCGAGAAGACCATATTGAAAATGCTTAGTGGTTCCTATATGCATGATTGTTTATTTAACTTAGAGCCCATATTACCTTGTCTTCTCTCTTGAGTTGAATGCTTGCAGATTCTAGCTTAGCCCAATGCACGTGCACTCTTATTATTATACACATCGTTCGGTTGTGCAAGTGAAAGGCAATAATGATGACATATGATGGACTTATTGGGATGAGAAAAGCTGGTATGAACTCGACCTCTCTTGTTTTTGTAAATATGATGATTCATCATTCCTGAGTCAGCTATTGTGAAGTAAACATATTTGCAATGACATTTAGAGATTATAGTTGCTTGTGCCATGCTTGATTAGCTATGAGTTATAATGCTTTACCTTGCGTGCCAACATGCCATTAGAATGATTATGATGTGGTATGATGAGATGGTATCCTCCTTTAAATGAATTGAGTGACTCGACTTGGCACATGTTCACGCATGTAGTTGAATCAAATCAACATAGCCTTCATGATATTTATGTTCATGGTGGATTATATCCTACTCATGCTTGTATTCGGTGTGAATTAATTTTAATGCATGCTTACGACTGTTGTCGCTCTCTCAGTTGGTCGCTTCCCAGTCTTTTGCTAGCCTTCACCTGTACTAAGCGGGAATACTGCTTGTGCATCCAGACTCCTTAAAGCCCAAAGTTGTTCCATATGAGTCCACTATAGGTACCTATATGCGGTATTTACCCGCCGTTCCAAGTAAATTTGTATGTGCCAAACTCCAAAACTTCAAATGAAATTCTGTTTTGTATGCTCGAGCAACTCATGTTACAACTAGGGCTGCCTATATCTTCCATGCTAGGTGGGTTATTCTCAAGAGGAGTGGACTCCGCTCCTCATTCACGAGAAAGGGCCGGTAACCGGGATGCCCAGTCCCATGATCCAAAAAGATCAAAGCAAATCAAATTAATTAAACAAAACTCCCCCAGGGCTATTGTATGTTGGAGGCACTTGTTGTTTCGAGCAAGCCATGGATTGATGCTTGTTGGTGGTTGGGGGAGTATAAACCTTTACCATTCTGTTTGGGAACTGCCTATAATACATGTAGTATGGAAGATACAACCATCTCATAGTTGTTGCGTTGACAGTGAAAGTATGCCGGTCAAATTTTTATTCAATCTCTATTTTAAAATCGAGCTCTGGCACCTCTACAAATCCCTGCTTCCCTCTGCAAAGGGCCTATCTATTTACTTTTATGTTGAGTCATCATCCTTCTTATTAAAAAGCACCTGCTGGAGAGCACACTGTCATTTGCATTCATTATTATTGGTTTATATTGGGTATGACTTGACTGGATCTCTTTTACCATGAATTACAATGTTTAGTCAGTCCTTGATCATTAAAGGTGCTCTGCATTTATGTTTTGCGGTCTCAGAAAGGGCTTGCGAGATACCATTTTGTTATATCATGTTATGATTATTTTGAGAAAGTGTTGTCATCCGAGTTTTATTATTATGGCTTGCTAGCTGATTATGTTATTGATATGAGTAATTGTGAGACCTATGTGTTATTGTGAGTATGGTTAGTTTATAATATTTGCTGAAACTTGAATGCTGGCTTTTCATGTTACAACAACAAGAGCAAACAGAGTTTGTAAAAGTTTTTCTTTATCACTTTCAGTTTATCAACTGAATTGCTTGAGGACAAGCAAAGGTTTAAGCTTGGGGGAGTTGATACGTCTCCAATGTATCTACTTTTCCAAACACTTTTGCCCTTGTTTTGGACTCTAACTTGCATGATTTGAATGAAACTAATCCGGACTGACGCTGTTTTCAGTAGAACTACCATGAAGTTGTTTTATGTGTAGAAAAGAAAAGTTCTCAGAATGTCCTGTAAATCCACGGAGGCACCTTTTGGAATTAATAAGAATTTTTGGTGAACGAATTAATGCCAAGAGGCCCACAGCCTGTCCATGAGACAAGGGGTGCGCCCCCCTAGGGCACGACCTCCTATCTCATGGGCCCCCTAGACATCCTCCGACCTCAACTCCAACTCCATATATTCTGTCTCGGGGAGAAAAAAATTGAGGAGAAAGTTTCATCGTGTTTTACGACACAGAGCCACCGCCAAGCCCTAATCTCTCTCGGGAGGGCTGATCTGGAGTCCGTTCGTGGCTCCGGAGAGGGGGATTCGTCGTCGTCGTCGTCATCAACCATCCTCCATCACCAATTTCATGATGCTCACCGCCGTGCGTGAGTAATTCCATCATAGGCTTGCTGGACGGTGATGGGTTGGATGAGATTTACCATGTAATCAAGTTAGTTTTGTTAGGGTTTGATCCCTAGTATCCACTATGTTCTGAGATTGATGTTGCTATGAATTTGCTATGCTTAATGCTTGTCACTAGGGCCCGAGTGCCATGATTTCAGATCTGAACCTATTATGTTTTCATGAATATATGTGTGTTCTTGATCCTATCTTGCAAGTCTATAGTCACCTATTATGTGTTATGACCTGACAACCCTGAAGTGACAATAATCGGGACACTTCTCGGTGATGACCGTAGTTTTAGGAGTTCATGTATTCACTATGTGTTAATGCTTTGGTCCGGTTCTCTATTAAAAGGAGGCCTTAATATCCCTTAGTTTCCGCTAGGACCCCGCTTCAACGGGAGGGTAGGACAAAAGATGTCATGCAAGTTCTTTTCCATAGGCATGTATGACTATTTATGGAATACATGCCTACATTACATTGATGAATTGGAGCTAGTTCTATATACCACTATGTTATAACTATTGCATGAGGAATCGCATCCGGCATAATTATTCATCACTGATCCATTGCCTACGAGCTTTTCACATATTGTTCTTGGCTTATTTACTTTTCCGTTGCTACTGTTACAACTACTACAAAAACCCCAAAACATTTATCTTTATTGTTGCTACTGTTACCATTACTTTCATACCACTTTTGCTACTAAACACTTTGCTGCAGATACTAAGTTATCCAGGTGTGGTTGAATTTAAAACTCAAACTGCTAATACTCAAGAATATTCTTTGGCTCCCCTTGTGTCGAATCAATAAATTTGGGTTGAATACTTTACCCTCGAAAGCTGTTGCGATCCCATAGACTTGTGGGTTATCAGTCACCACCGAGGACCAGCCCACCGCGCTCGCCGACCTCGCCCATGCCTGCATCACACTCGTGGCCACGCGGATCACGCCCCACGCGGATCACGCCCCTCGTACATCGTGCTCTAGGATGTCGCCGATGTACTCCCCGGAATGCCTTTGCCTCAGTGAGACATCCACACCTGCTTGAGTTCATACTCTTGGCAAGCAATTTTGGTTCAGTTTTCGGTACAATTTTGGAGTTTGACAATTTGAGGAGTTCTGCTCCACAAGACAGACTTTAGAGTTTAGAAGTCAGTTCTTTTAGCAGATGTAGATGGAAGGATGGGGAATTTATTTTTGGATCTTAGGCCTTGATGTAGATGGAGATCGCCTTTAGGGCTCTGGATCAATTAAGGTTGTTGACCACTAGCTCATGCCCAAAAGGAATGATGGCTGCATAGACAAATTTTACCCTAAATAAATGGTAATTGAGGGACTCTCAACAAAAGTCAGGAGTAACAAAGAAATACTATGTCCAAAACCATGGAAGTCCTAACTTTAAAGGAAAGTTGGTTCTCAGTTCTTAGATTCTGATCCTTTTAGTCCAGATACAACAACTTTAATTTCTTTTCTTGGAACTTAGTCAGATATATTATCTGGTTCTCATTATTTTCCCCCCTGATACCAAAAGTGTTTAGACAAGAGAGTCTTCCTCTGATGTGTACCTACTTGTTCTTTTCTCCAACAAAGGCCGGAGCAGGAGTGGGGATGGCAATGATTGCCGTGGTAGCTAACAACATCTGCATACCCTTGTGGAGATTATTTGGGGGAGCATCAAACACTGTGACAACAGACATCATGGGACATTTAAAAAAAATAGACATCACGGTATGGTTATCAAAATTTCCCCTTCACTGAGTTCAGCATGTTTATGCTTTATCAAAATTGCTAAGTTCATCTATTTCTGAATTTAGATTCCAATTGTGACCCCAAATGAAGCCGCTCAATTGGCTGCTAAATATCGAGGACAAGGGTTTCAGACTCTGAAGCTCAAAGTAGGGAAAAACTTGAACTCATACATAGAAGTTCTGAAGGCTATATGGCTTGTGCATCCTGACAACTCATTTATCTTGGATGCAAATGAAGGGTACACACCAAACCATGCAATTGAAGTTCTTGACAGACTAAACAGTATGTACTCTCACTATGTTCAATCTTTTCACTCTTAAATATCCGAGTTAGTGTGATGTTCTATGGTGAGGAATTAAAAATTAACTACTATTTTCTCTGAATCGGGCTTGATTTTTGGTACATATTCTATGATGATTGATGCAAAGTCCGTGTTGTGCTCCTATGATCGAGGTTGGATATGCTTGATGTCCAAAAAAAATTAGTGATGCTTGCTTGAGCGAAATGCCTATTCATCATACTAACATATTACTTTTCTTCCCAATGTGATACAGGTATAGAAGAAGCAGCAGAAAATTGAATACATCGTTCTCTGTTGCGTCGAGGATTGATTTCAGTGCAACCTTTCATTGAAATCATATGAACATGATACTGTAGACTGCAACCATGAATTAATTTTCCTTCATGATGTCTACATGACCTTTTGAGCGTTTGGATATGATTTACGGTCCTTCTACTCCTTTGCTTAATGCCCCCCCATCAATTGTAGGACCTTCAGGATGGGACTTCCTATCCATTCTTATCGGATAAATTAAATATATCTCGTGGAAATCTAGGTATGAGATGTTTTTTTACATCTGGTGTTCTTTACATATTAGTGTGTTGTAGCAGATTGAGTGACAAAAACATATGTCATCCTGGAGCATTGATATAATTACATTTGCTCATTTGTTGTTATGTGTTTTGTTTAGAGGAATTGCTTCTGTACTTGACAGAATAGGAGCTGGTGTATTTCATGTGCAATTTTCTTATTTCGAGTAAGCTTGAAACTGATGGTCTCAGTTGGTTTGTGTATTGACTTTCTTTAGAGCCTGAATCTAGAGAGACTAAGTAGAGGGTCGCCTTTGTGCAGGAATTTACCGCAGGTCTGATCCCTTGCACGTGCCCTCCGCTTTCCCTCTCGACCCTCCCCTTGCTGATCGCCATCCATTTTATTCAGAGTGTAGATGGCGGGCAAAACACCTAAGCTCCAGGTGAGCTCCTACTCCATCCTGTAGGTGTCATAATTTGTATGATGTTTCCATTATTAAGTTTTGCGATCTAATGCCTTGCTCTACTGTTTTTATTTTTGATCTCAACGTCTCAAATTTTATCGGACTATGGTTACTTGAATGCTTCATGGGAATTGGAATGTGGGGGATCTCAAAGAATTTTTATAAATAAAAATCCAAATATCAACATTTTCTAATCTCGCTCAATGCTTGAGGTCTTATATAGAACATCATGTTGAGAGCAACCTGCCAACATCATTTTCTCCAGAACATTGAGAACCGATAGGATTCTATTTGTATTTACACTGACATTCTCTCTCCTTTGACTAACTGAACATTGCATTAATGTCGTACATGCATCCTACTTCATATGAGCAGCGCTCATGTTTCGAAGAAATAAACAGTGTGAGTTTACTATTTAAGTGGATGTCTTGTTTCTCCGGGAATGAGCTTAAAAAACACATGAGCTATTGTGACTAGATGTCTTGTTAGCCGTAGACAGTATTTTTGGACTGAGACTTGCTCCTGTTGTTTGTTTCAGATATTCAGTCTAAGATCTAAATTTCACCAATATATCTTTGTTTACGTTTCTTGATGTGTTTTAGATGAACCGAATCACTTGTGTTTATATGGATAGTAGCTACTTTTACTTCAGCACATAAAGAACAAAATCTGTATGAGTATTTTTTAAAGCATTTCTACATAAGCAAAACATATCAAGGGGCAATATGCTGGAATAAAATCATATATACAAATTTGTTTGTAGAGCAAGGATGAAAAGCACTTCATACACACCCACAAGGATGATGATCCATCTGTTTCTAGGATGGTGGGACTTGAGGTCAAACTGCATAGGTTTACATTCAACTTCGCTTGTTGATGTTTCTGACATATACTTGATGGAATATACATAAATATATGTTCTTTCTTATAGGTATGCACCAGATTCAAGGATCAACTACTTGATGAAATATACAGGAGACTCTCCTACTCAACATTACCTTAAAAAAAGAATCAAGGATCAGTTCAATGGGAATTAGAATGATGAAAACACTTGTTTGAGCACATGTGATCCTCATAATAGCATATTTGTAACAAATCTCTATAGTCAAATCACTTTCTTTTACAATTCTATAGTAAAATCACTTACTGTTGTGTATAAGTGCCATTAAGGATCAACCTATATCTGTGGAGGTGCATAAGCTAGATAAGTGGGCACATGAATGCTCAGGAGGCGTGCCAATGGCACACCCCAGCCACTAGTGTATATAAAGGAGGGAGGGAGATAGGAGGCCGGCCAGGTTTGGGCGCGCTAGGGGGGATTCCGACTTGGGCTCCTAGTCCAAGTAGGATTCGCCCCCCCCTTTTCCTATCTTCCACCGGAGGGAAAGGTAAGGGGGAGAGAGGGGGAAGGAAAGAGGGAGGCCGACCCCCTCCCCTAGTCCAATTCGGTTTGGGAAAAGGGAGGGGCGCCCCTCTCACGTGTCCCTTTCTCCTCTCCTCCAATAAGGCCCACTAGGCCCAATACTTCTCCCGGGGTTTCCGGTAACCTCTCGGTACTCCAAAAAATGCCCGAACCACTTGGAACCATTCTGATGTCCAAATGCAACCTTCCAATATATGAATCTTTACCTCTCGACCATTTCGAGACTCCTCGTCATGTCCGTGATCTCATCCAGGACTCTGAACAAACTTCAGTGCATCAAATCACATAACTCATAATACAAATCATCATCGAACGTTAAGCGTGCGGACCCTACGGGTTCGAGAACTATGTAGACATGACCGAGACACATCTCCGGTCAATAACCAATAGTGGAACCTAGATGCTCATATTGGCTCCTACATATATTCTATGAAGATCTTATTCGATCAAACTGCATAACAACATACATTGTTCCCTTTGTCATCGGTATGTTGCTTGCCTGAGATTGGATCGTCGGTATCATCATACCTAGTTCAATCTCGTTAACAGCAAGTCTCTTTACTCGTTCCGTAATACTTCATCCTGCAAATAAGTCATTAGTTACGATGCTTGCAAGGCTTATAGTGATGAGTATTACCGAGAGGGCCCAGAGATACCTCTCCGAAACACAAAGTGACAAATCCTAATCTCAATCTATGCCAACCTAACAAACACCTTCAGAGACACCTGTAGAGCACCTTTATAATCACCCATTTACGTTGTGATGTTTGGTAGCACACAAAGTGTTCCTCCAGTATTCAGGAGTTGCATAATGTCATAGTCTGAGGAACTTGTATAAGTCATGAAGAAAGCGGTAGAAATGAAACTGACACGATCATAATGCTAAGCTAACGGATGGGTCATGTCCATCACATCATTCTCCTAATGATGTGATCCCGTTCATCAAATGACAACACATGTCTATGGTTAGTAAACATAACCATCTTTGATTAACGAGCTAGTCAAGTAGAGGCATACTAGGGACTATAGGTTCTGTCTATGTATTCGCACATGTACTAAGTTTCCGGTTAATACAATTCTAGCATGAATAATAAACATTTATCATGAATTAAGGAAATAAATAATAACTTTTTTATTTCCTCTAGGGCATATTTCCTTCAATGTGAACGTCAACTACATGACACTTCACCATCTTTGGGCCTAAGGGAAAGCATTGTGGAGTAGTAATTAGATGATGGGTTGCTAGAGTGACAGAAGCTTGAACCCTAGTTTATGTGCTATCCCGTAAGGGGCTGATTTGGATCCATATGTTTCATGCTATGGTTAGATTCATCTTAATTCTTCTTTCATAGTTGAGGATGCTTGCGAGAGGGGGTAATCATAAGTGGGAGGCACCCAAGCACCGGTCCACCCATATATCAAATTATCAAAGTAACGAACGCGAATCAAACAAACATGATGAACGTGACTAGAGGAAATTCCCGTGTGTCCTCAAGAATGCTTTGCTTATTAAAAGAGATCGTTTTGGCCTGTCCTTTGCTACAAAAAGAATTGGGCTACCTTGCTGCACTTTTGTTACCGTTACTATTATTTGTTCTTTACAAATTATCTTGCTATCAAACTATCTGTTACCGTCAATTTCAGTGCCCGCAGAAAATACCTTGTTGAAAACCGCTTGTCATTCCCTTCTGCTCCTCGTTGGGTTCGACGCTCTTACTTATCAAAAGGACTACGAGTGATCCCCTATACTTGTGGGTCATCATACTGCACGACAGAGTCATAACCTAGAGTGAAATACGAGGAATCACCCTCAGTAGATCACACTAGATGTGCTACACTACAGAGTCGTCATCGAGAGCGAAATACAAGGAATCACCCTCGGTAGATCACACTTGATACGACTCAGTGTAATGGTATAATTGTAAGGGCCTTTAGGGGTGTTCTGGTCTCGGTATAGTGATCCATCATCTCGGTCAACCCAGATAGTATGGCATGGCAACACTGACAAGGGAGTAAGGCCATTGATGGTACACTAACTTACCTATTCTAAGCAGATAGGATAACAGATAAAGTATCAATAGCAGGTTATCAAAAACATGCTATGCATCAGTGTAGGATATACCGATAAAGCTGTAATAGTAACACTACTCTAATGCAAGCAATAGAGAGAAGGAATAGGCGATATTGAAATGATCAAGGGGGTTTTGCTTGCCTGGAAGCTCTATCGAGAAGGAGGGGCCATCGACGTCGTAGTCGTACTGGGTGTCACCAACAGCCTCGGGGTCTACCAAAAGAATAGAGGAGAGGAGGGAAATAGATAAATAACGAGCATACAAGTGCAACACAGATGCATGTCATGTCAGAATGTGATGATGATATGCTTTAGTGCATTCCTAAACAATTTAAAAGAAGAGGAAAAACATTCGGCAATGTTTTCCCAGCTCTGGGTATTTTTCGGTATATTGATCCAGGGGTAAATGTTCAAGGTTCATTATGTTAGAGGGGTGTGGTAGGTATGTGGATGACATATTCAGATTCGTTATATTTTTCTGATCATCTTTCATATATAAATTATTTTCATCCGAGTCATAGATTATTTTATATGATTTTTCAAAGTATAATTGATTTCTAAATTTTTTGGATTTATTTTTAATTCGAATTTTTTAATTATTAAATTGCTATGTGCACACAAAGAAGTGTACACAACAAATGGCTCTCTGGCTGACAATGGGCCAATGGGGCCCGATTGACCGATGATACGTCTCCAATGTATCTATAATTTTTGATTATTCCATGCTATTATATTATCCATATTGAATGTTTTATATGCATTATTATGTTATTTTATATCTTTTTTGGACTAACCTATTAACCTAGTGCCCAATGCCAATTGCTATTTTCCCTTGTTTTTGACTTTACAAAATTAAATACCAAACAGAGTCCAAATGGAATGAAACTTTTTGATGATTTTTCTTGGACAAGAAGACAACCAGGAAGCTTCAGGGTGAGGCCAGAAGGGCCAAAAGATGGCCACATGCTTGGTGGGCGTGCCCTAGGGGGGCATGCCCCCCAAGCTTGTGGGCCTCACGTGGCACTTTCAACCCTAATTTTTCTTCTACAAATACCCAAATATTCCCCGAAGACCAGAGGTGAAAGTGCAACTATCCCTGGGTGGTTTTGGTAATGATTAACAACATATAGCTCATTGAACTAATGCCATTACAAGATAAACATTTCAGGAAAGTTCAATGATTGGCATGGCATGGATAAGGAATTTGGACCCCTCAAAATGCTAAGGACAAAAGATTGGCTCAAGCTTCAAATTCCAAGACTCTACATTTTCTATTTTAGTGATCCAAGATCACATTGAGTCTATAGGAAAGCCAATACTATTAAAAGGGTATGAGGTGTTGCTTAATGACTTGCTTGCTCAAAATGCTTAGTGATATGCTTCATAGCCCTCAACCACTTTCTCATATCCACATATGTCCCAAACCAAAAGTCAAACTCGGCCCCACCGATTTGATCCATCCTGCGCCACCGAGTTCATTTGACATAGCCACTGCCAGAAACCCTAGTCTTTTCGGTCTCACTGATAGGGATCTCGGCCTCACCGAGATGGGGTTGCAAACTCTTTGTTTCCATGTTTTACCATCACTCTTTAATGAAACGGAAATAACTTAAGGATATAGTAGTAACAAATTTTTTCCTCATGAGTGAATAGGGTGGCTATATCATTCAATTTAGTAAGATGTGCCACAACAGTTTCAGATTCATAGCTATAAAAAGGATCAGATTCAACCAAAGTTATTAACTCAGGATCGACAGAGAAATCATAATCCTTATGATAAATACAGATAGGTGAAGTAGCAAAAGCAAGGTCATATTTCATTCTAGCATTCAAAGACTTTTCTTTCTGCTTAGCTAACAGTTTCTTAAGATCATATCAATCTTTACAAGCAAAAAGGTCTCTAGCAGTTTCTTCATCCACAACATAACCCTCAGGCACATCAGGCAACTCATATCTAGGGGGAGAATCTTCATCATCACTTTCATCAATATTATCTGTTTCAATAATTTCATTCTCTCTAACCCTAGCAAGTTGTTCATCAAGAAATTCACCTAATGGCACAGTATTATCAAGCATAGAAGTAGTTTCATCATAAGCATCATGCATAGTGTAAGTGGCATCATCAATAACATGCGACATATAAGAATCAATAACAGGTGTAGGTGTCGCAAATTTACTCATAACAGAAGGTGAATCAAGTGCAGAGCTAGATGGCAGTTCCTTACCTCCCCTCGTAGTTGAGGGAAAAATCGTGGTTCTTTCATCTTTCAAGTTCCTCATAGTGATCAATAGGTATAAATCCCAAGTGACTCAAAGAATAGAGCTATGCTTCCCGGCAACGGTGCCAGAAAATAGTCTTGATAACCCACAAGTATAGGGATCGCAACAGTTTTTGAGGGTAGAGTATTCAACCAAAATTTATTGATTCTACACAAGGGGAGCCAAAGAATATTATCAAGTATTAGCAGTTGAGTTGTCAATTCAACCACACCTGCAAGACTTAATATCTGCAGCAAAGTATTTAGTAGCAAAGTAGTATGGAAGTAACGATAACGGTGGCAAAAGTAACAGTAGCAGTTTTTGTAGCAATCGTAACAGTGGCAACGGAAAAGTAACTATGCAAAGATCAATATGTGAAAAGCTCATAGGCAATGGATCAATGATGGATAATTATGTCGGATGCGATTCCTCATGCAATAGTTATAACATAGGGTGACACAGAACTAGCTCCAGTTCATCAATGTAATGTAGGCATGTATTCCGAATATAGTCATACGTGCTTATGTAAAAGAACTTGCATGACATCTTTTGTCCTACCCTCCCATGGCAGGGGGGTCCTATTGGAAACTAAGGGATATTAAGGCCTCCTTTTAATAGAGTGCCAGACCAAAGCATTAACACTTAGTGAATACATGAACTCCTCAAACTACGGTCATTGAGGGAGTCCTGGATTAAGGGGTCCTCGGACGACCGGACTATTGATATGGGCCGGACTGATGGGCCGTGAAGATACAAGACAGAAGACTCTCTCCCGTGTCCGGATGGGACTCTCCATGGTGTGGAAGGCAAGATTGGCGCCCGGATATGAAGATTCCTTTCTCTATAACCGACTTCGTACAACCCTAGTCCCCTCCAGTGTCTATATAAACCGGAGGGCTTAGTCCGTAGAGGCAATCACAATCATAATCATATCGGCTAGACTTCTAGGTTTTAGCCATTACGATCTCGTGGTATATCATCCCTTGTAATACTCATATTCATCAAGATCAATCAAGCAGGAAGTAGGGTATTACCTCCATAGAGAGGGCCCGAACCTGGGTAAACATCGTGTCCCCCGCCTCCTATTACCATCAACCCTAGACGCATAGTTCGGGACCCCCTACCCGAGATCCGCCGGTTTTGACACCGACATTGGTGCTTTCATTGAGAGTTCCACTATGTCGTCACCAAAAGGTTTGATGGCTCCATCAATCATCTACAACAATGCAGTCCAGGGGGAGATTTTCCTCCCGGACAGATCTTCATATTCGGCGGCTTCGCACTGCGGGCCAACTCACTCGGCCATCTATAGCAGATCGACAGCTACGCCCCTGGCCATCAGGTCAGGATTAGAAGCTTGAATTACGTTGCCGATATCCGCAGGGGCTTGATCTTCAACAAATTCGAGCCCATGACAGCCGCTCCCTGCCACCACGATGAAGATGACCTAAATCTTTGTGCCCAGGAGATAGCACCTATAACTGCTCTGGCCCCAGATCCAGAGTAGATTACGCCGTCCGAGGACGGGAAGCTCAACCCCGCTGCGGAGGCTGTAGACTCAGCAGCGTTAGAGTAGCACACAGATCCAACCTCGAGCGGGGCCTGTGTCATCGGAACCTCAGATTTGTCTCCGGCCATAGGTTCCGAACCGCGTGCATCTGCGCCCATCAAATCCGATCAGGCACCGATCGTTGAGTTCAGCTCCACGGACATTTTCCCGCACTCACCTTTAGGTGATGTGCTAAACTCATTAAAAGCCCTCTCCTTATCCGGGAGCTCTCAGCCGAATTATATCAGGTTTGGATTAGAAGCTGATGACGGAGAATTTCGATTCCCACCCACCACCCACTTCATAGCCACTGTCAAAGACTTAACCGACATGCTCGATTACGACTCTGAAGACATCGACAGTATGGACGACGATGCCGGAGAGGAGCAGGCTCAAAAACCACCGCTTACAGGGCGCTGGACAGCCACCTGCTCATATGACGTATACATGGTGGATACACCCAAAGAGAACAACATCGACAATGAAAAGGATCCAGTCAAGGATAAGCCTCCTGAGATACAGCCTAAGCGCCGACGTCAGCGGCGCCGCTCTAAACCACGTCGCGGAAAGCAGAGCAATACCGGCACAGGAGAAAATAATACTCCGGACGATGCCGAAGACAATGAAGACCCCATTGAGCCAGCTTCCAAACATGATGAACGGGAAGATAGGCGAGTTAGCCTTGATGAACAGGCCATGAATGAAGGCTCAGAGGACAGTAACTACCTTCCGCTCTTCGAGGACGAGGTGAGCCTCGGTGACGAAGACTTTATAGTGCCTGAGGAGCCAGTCGATCAGGAGCGCTTTAAGTGCCGGCTGATAGCCACTCCAAGGAGCCTAAAAAAGAAGCAGCAATAGCTTCAAGATGATCAAGATCTGCTCAATGATAGATGGACTAGTGTCCTGGCAGCCAAGGAATACGGCCTCGAGCGCCCAACCAAAAGTTACCGAAAGCATAAATTGTTACCCCAATTCAATGATGAGGCGCTGGAGCCCATCCTACCAACGCGTAATGCGGCTAACCAACCACCACGTGGCCGGGACAAAGCGGCAACTCAAGCCGAACACTAGCCCGCACTACCTCGTCGTAAAAACAGAGACACAACAACTCGGGGATACACATATGACCTGCAGCATGACCTGCGAACATGGCAGCTCAGACCAGATCAATCTATGGATCACGAGGGTGTGCCCTGATGCGTGATGATGGCCATCCGACCGGAGGTGACGAACATAACCATGCCAGGGCCGAAGACCGCAGACGAACTCCATCCAAGCTACGTTGCGACTTGGCTCGATATAGAGGCGCCGCACACCCCCTCTGCTTCAGTGATGAAGTAATGGAACATGAATCCCCAGATGGGTTTAAACCCGTGAACATCGAATCATATGATGGGACAACAGACCCCGCGGTATGGATCGAGGTTTTTCTTCTCCATATTCATATGGCCCACGGTGATGATCTTCATGCCATCAAATACCTCCCGCTAAAGCTTAAGGACCTGCTCGGCACTGGTTGAACAGTTTGCCCGAAAACTCAATTGGCAGCTGGGAGGACTTGGAAGACACCTTCCTCGACAACTTCCAGGGTACATATGTCCGACCTCCGTATGCCGACGACTTAAGTCACATAGTTCAACAGCCCGGAGAGTCAGCCAGAAAATTCAGGACTAGGTTCTTAACTAAAAAGAACCAGATCGTCGACTGTCCGGATGCTGAAGCCCTAGCGGCCTTTAAACATAGCATCCGTGACGAATGGCTCGCCCGACACCTCGGCCAAGAAAAGCCGAAGTCCATGGCAGCCCTCACGACGCTTATGACCCACTTCTGCGCGGGTGAAGATAGTTGGCTAGCCCGTAGCAATAACAATACAAGCGAACCTAGCACTTCTGAAGCCAGAAACAGCAATGGCAAGCCCCGACACAACAAACACAAACGTCGAAGCAACGGTGACAACACCGAGGACACGACGGTCAATGCCGGATTTGGTGGCTCTAAGTCCATTCAGCGGAACAAGCCATATAAAAGAATCAATCCGGGCCCATCCAGCTTAGACCGCATACTCGATCGTCCATGTCAAATCCATGGCACTCCTCATAAACCAGCCAATCATACCAACAGAGAATGTTGGGTTTTTAAACATGCCGACAAGTTAAATGCCGAGAACAAGGAGAAGGGGTCACAAAGCAAGGACGATGACTAGGAGCCCCAGCCATCGAACACAGAGGGATAGAAGAAGTCCCCCCTAGGTTAAAACGGTAAACAGGATTACGCTACCCATAACCCCAAGAGGGGGCACAAGCGCGCGCTCAGGGACGTCTACGTGATGGAGCCAGTCGCCCCAAAGTTCAACCCATGGTCATCCTGCCCGATCACCTTCGATCGCAGGGACCATCCGACCATTATCCGTCATGGCGGTTCAGCCGCACTGGTCCTCGACCCAATCATTGATGGATTCCATCTTACGCGAGTCCTCATGGATGATGGCAGCAGCCTGAACCTGCTCTCTCAGGATACAATGCACAAAATGGGTATTGATCCCTCAAGGATCAAGGCCACAAAAACCATCTTTAAAGGTGTCATACCAGGTGTAGAGGCCCGCTGTACGGGCTCAATCACACTGGAGGTGGTCTTCGGATCCCCGGATTAACTTCCGAAGCAAAGAGTTGATCTTCGATATCATCGCCTTCCGCAGTGGCTATCATGCACTACTCGGATGAACCACATTCGCTCGATTCAACGCGATGTCACACTACGCTTATCTCAAGCTCAAGATGCCCGGACCACGCGGTGTCATAACAGTCAATGGAAACATGGAACGCTCCCTCCATACCGAGGAGCACACCGTCACCCTCACAGCAGAAGCACAGATGGTCGGTCCTATCAAGGGCAGATACACCAAGACGACAAGAAGCACTAACGTATAAGGAGATTTCCAGGTGGTCTCTTTAAACGATCGTTATGCCTGTTTTAAAAACCCGCACGCAGCTCTACCTTGGTCGTGGCATGTTAAATAGCCATGTTCCTTATCGCACTACTTGTACAAATACGCTTTGACATATTAATCAAACTACAATGGAAAACGGTTTGCGGCCCAATTTTTGCGGCATTAGCCTATTGCTTCATTTTTCCTTTTCTTGATATTTTTATCAATTGCACCCGTAGACTCTGGTACGCCTTAATTCGCCAGGGGCTTCATTACGCCCCATAATATGGCAACAAAGTCCAAACACTTTTTTACAGTACAGTTCGACACCCCGAACTTATATCATTATATGCATCGGCTCTGAATCATGTCTTTTGTCAATAGTTGGGTTGCCCGGCTCCTGTGCTTACTAGCTTACGTTCTGCTATATCGGCTAGGGTAGTAAAGGGAGAACTACTGCGATTGTGTCATGATGCGGATGAGCACCTCAGTAGAGAAAGCCGAAAACTGACTGTCATGATGCGGCGTGAGCCGGTCAGCTGTTGGAGAGGTTACAAATCTTTTGCGATTTTTCCGCATTATGCGATGAATCAGTTTTTATCCGATCAGGTGTTTACAGCACCCCAAGTTCGGACTTACAAACACTAGGGGCTGCGCCTAAATTTCTATTGTCAAACTCCTATGGCTAAGTGAGGGTGATAAAGTTGTATAGTCCGATTGCCTGGTTCGTTGCGCTAAGAACCTCCTTTAAGGACCAAACTTTGGTTAAAGAGTGTTTAGATTCATCCTGAACACCCCCGTACTACCTACGTGGGGGCGGAAGCCGATGACTGGCCACTCTCAAATTTAACAAAACGGCCGCACATGAGGTAAAATTTTAAATAACAAGCATTATATTATATAACAACTTTGTTTCATAATACAGGAAAGGATAACATGAATGTATTCATTCAAAGATAACATCCATAGCACATTGCTCCGCCACAACGCGGGATCCCTCCAGGACATCTTCAAAATGGTGCTCAGGCGTGCGGTGCTCCTTGCCCATGGGCGGTCCCTCGGTCATAAGCTTCGCGGCTTCCATCTTCACCCAGTGCATCTTGACTCCGGTGAAGGCCATTCGCGCACCTTCGATGCAGACCGACCGCTTGATGGCATCAAGCCGAGGGAAGGCATTGACCAGCCGCTTCACGAGCCCAAAGTATCTGTTGGGCATGGCTTCGGCAGGCCATAGCCGGATTATTAAATCCTTCATGGCTAGTTTGGCCACCCTATGTAGTTTGACCAGCTATTTTAGCTGATCGCTAAAGGGCACCGGATGTTCTGGCGCAAGATATTGCGACCAAAATAGCTTCTCCATGGAGCTCCCGTCTTCGGCTCGGAAGAACTCCGTAGCGTCTGAAACGGTGCACGGCAGATCTGCAAACGCCCCTGGAGAACTCCAAATCCGGGTCAGTAAAAGGAACCTTTTCTTCACATATTTGCTCTGCATAATAAAGGCCTTACCCGCCGCGATTTTTATGGCCTCCTGGAATTCCTGGAGGGCGCCCTGGCCTTCAACTCGGGCATCGTGTGTGCTTTGGCGGGCCTTGGAAAGTTCGGACTCTTGGTCTGCAAGGTTGCGCTCCAAGGACTCGCATTTATTCACGGCGTCCTAGAGCTCCTGCTAGACCTCACTGACCCTGGCCTCATGCTTTTCACGGGCAGCTTGCTCTTTGGCTGCTCTCTCCTCAGCCTTGGCCAGCGCCTTCTTGAGGGTCTCCACCTCAGTCGTCGCTCCTAGTAAATATCATGGCACTTCAGTCAGCACAAATCATCCATCCTTCCTGAAAATAGACAAGGTTATTACATACCTTGATTGTCTACCAGCTGCTTTTTCACGCGGCCGAGCTCTTCCTTGGCCCGCTCTAGACTATGCTTCAGTCCGGAAATCTCAGCAGTATGAGCGGTCGCAGCCAGTAACGATGCCTACTTGTTCACATTGACTCATTTGGTTAGTCTCCTGTGAATTTTTTTGATCCTCTGTCCGGCTTTTGTTTTCAAACACCGGACAATGTCTCAGAGGCTACTATCTATACTGTGACATTCTTTTATATTGCGTTGCTTACCTCAAAGCCTGTTAGAAGGCTTGTGCAGGCTTTGGTCAGTTCGCTCTTCATGGACTGAATCCTCTCAACCACTGTACCCATAAGGGTATGATGTTCTCAACAATGGAAGCACTTCGCAGCGCTTCCATTAGAGTATCCGGCGCTGTCGGGGATATACCCCGCGGTGTAAACCGCCAGAAGTATGACCCGCCCGGAGCTTAGCGATTCACGGGTAATCCGCCCGGACTTGGCGGCTCATAGTAACCCGGTGGGCGGGTCAGATGGATGACAAGGCCCAAGGCCCAGAAGGCCGGCTCATGTTAATGGTAGGCCGGTTTAAGAGGAAAGGCGTGAGGAATATCTCCCTTACAAGGAATCAAGACCCGGACTTGTATCCGGCTTGTAGTAGAAGATAGGCTAGTCCTAATCCTATTTGGACTCCACATGTAACCCGCCCCTCTAACTTATATAAGGAGAGGCAGGGCTCCCCAAGAGGGACAAGCAAGAAGCAATAATCTCTAGGGCTAGACACAACTAGAGGAGAGCCGGCTTACCGGCGACTCCCTCATGATCATAATGAGACCTAGCCACAAACAGCATGTAGGGTTATTACCGGATGATGTTTCCCGGGGCCCGAAGCTGTCTAAACCTTTGTCTTGTGTTGCGTATCTTGATTCCGCCCAACCCCTCTCAAGCTACCACATAGATGCGTTGGCCTCGCGACTAAGTCGTGACACTAAGGACATCTGTCGTGACAATTCCACGACAGTTGGCGCCCATCGTGGGGCATGCGCACGGTGGTGTTGAGTTCTTGGAGGGATCTCTTTCAGGGATCGAGAAGCTTGCGATTCGTCACATGTGGAAGAGCTAGCAATTTTATTGTTTGTGATTGGAATTAGCTTTGGAGCTGATAGTACAAGGATCAAGAGAAATTAAGGTGACATTGAGTACAGCGCCGCCTTTATTGCAGATCGAAGACGTGCACAAGATCAATCAAGCGCGGGGATCAAATCACGCAGGTCGGCAAGAATACTAGAAGAATTTTCGTAGCGTAACGTGCGCCTGGCAAGCGGTCAAGTCCCCGAGTCAAGGTTGCCAAAAGAAATCGCTGTAGTGTCAACCTGTATGGCGTCCGTATTCGACTGCTACTGCATCTCCCCTGGTCCAATGATCAAGGTTGCGAGAGGTTCAATCGGCCAAGGTACCACGTTGGTGTTGTTGTTCTCCACGTCATCATAAAAAATCAGCAATCAACAGCAAAAGCAGAGAGCCACGGCTGCCAGCGTCTCCTGCATGCAAGGACGGAAGCATATACACTGTTTAAAAAAAAGAGAAAGAAGGGAAGCTAACGATCCAGAGGAAAACACGGACGAGGACTCATCCAACCGACCACGACCCGGATTCATTCCATGACCCGCCTCTGCTTCTGTTGCCTCGAGCTACCCGGCATCTCCGTGCCTCCGTGTTTCTGAGCTGTCCGCGGCGAGCCAACCACTCTGAGCTGCAGCTGCGCTGTGCCTCCGGCTCCCTCTACTTCAGATCCCGGCATCACCTCGGCTCTTAGGCATCCTGGATGACCTCGGCGCCTCCGGCCTGTTGAGCCGTCGCCGGAGAAACCGCTCCACGCCTCTGGATTGTATCTGTCGAGCCGCTCGCCCCACAGCTGCAAGCCGCTACTGCTGCCTGACCTGCTGCTATGGCCTGCTATGGCACGCGCCCAGCCATTTTACTCGAGGCCAGCGAGCAAGCCGCCGTCACCCATGGCTGCGCCCTACCTCCGCCGACCCAGGTCGTCGAGTGGCCTTGCCGCCGCCTCGCATGCTGCTACTTCCATTTGTGGCTGGGCCCGAGTCACCCGGAGGAAATCACGGAGCTGGATTGGGCCGGAGCAACTACAACCCGGAAGCAAAAACGGACGAGGACTGCTCCATCGCCCGTGCCTCCGCCACGCCTCCGGAATGGGCCGCCTGCCCCGTCACGCCTGCGGCGACAGCCGTTTGCCACTCGCCGTCACGCCTGGAGTCGCCCTTGCTGGCATGCTGGCTCGCCGCTTCGGCCCGCCTTGCCTTGTGGGTCCTCTTCCATGTTGCTGCGCTAAGCTGGCTATGGTTGCGTTTCTCCAACCCGCCGCTGTCGCGGATGCATTTCGTCGACCCACCGGAGTGCCCTCGTTACAACTTCTGAACCGGCCTCACTTATGATGTCTCCACGGACTCGTGCTCCACTACTAACCCGCCACCAGGTTACCGCGCCATTGAGTTATCCCGTCGGTCGCTAGTTCGACCCCGGCGTCGAACCTCCATTTAAGCCGCCGCTGCTATCAGATTGGTGTACTTCAAATGACAAAAGAAAGTGCTGCGGGCGGACTGTTACAGAAAGCTCACGCCAAAGGAAGAGGAGGGTCAAACTGGATACATGTTTGTCTTCCCTACACATGCATGAAAGAAAATTCAATTAGTATTGCACGGTACTATTACGGGAACAGAGCAATGAGTCATCATCTGCTGGTCCATCCAGATTACATCCAAACAATATCTAGTGCCAGCGTTTGTGTTCATCCGACAAAATACCAGGTGCTATCTTTTCTATATTTTTTATACATTTTTCAAAGGGACAATTACTTTGGCCTGCGATGTTTATGATGCAGGACAATTGTTCACTACATCAAAACGACGTGGTTAACTCGCCCGCGCCGGTTTATAGCATCGCGGCCGATTCATCTGTCTGATCCGGCTATGATGTTACGGTCGTCTTTACCGTCCGTCTCTCGCGGCCTGATCTACATCAACACACCGGGCCGCACTTGTCTGGATGAGCTGTTTATTGAGTATGAGCAAGTCAGTACTTGGGAAGCCCGGTTTTCTTCCAACAAATTGGAGGCAAATTCTCATATATTATCAGCTGCCGTCTGCACTGGATGGTTCAATGGGCAGGCGCACAAGTCGCCGCCACTACAGTTTGGTTAACTTCAAACAGCCAATTGGAAGGAACCATTGGCTGAGTTGCTGACATGGCTCATACAGGATCATTTATAACCTGCTGCAGTCACCTCAACCTTCTGTGGATTCACATCGCGCTATCAACACCAATGATATATACCTTTTGCTATGGTCAAATATGGATAATCTCAAGCCAACTCCTCGAGTCGTCTTGAGACTCGGGGGCTACAATGGTATGACTCGGCAAAATTAGCCGGTTTCAATAAATTCAAAAACTCCGGGTCATTGAAGGGAAGAGCAACCTGGCCCTGGAGATTACTGCTAGATTGATGAAAATTTAAAGGCTGTTAGAAGATTTTTGGTTCAAAATAAGGATTCTGGTTTAAAATCCTGTTCAAGGGAAATTTATCTACCACAAAGCTTTGAAGCTCTCAAATCCGGTTCAAGGGAAATTTATCTACCACAAAGCTTTGAAGCTCTCAAATCCGGTTCAAAATCCGGCTCAAGGTAAATTTGTCTCTCACAAAGTTTTGAAGCTTCTAAATCTGGTTTCAAGTTACCGGTTCAAAAGAATTAATCTCGAACAAATTAATGGTTACCAAGGGGAACTTGCTGCCATGATGCATGGTTCAAAACATGGGTATCCTGCCTTACGGCTTATTTTATTATGGTCACTTGGGGGCTTCCTGCTCATCGGGCATAGCTATCAGTACCCTCTTGATCGGCGCAATGCCAAAATTTATATGGTCACTTGGGGGCTTCCTGTTCAAACATAGGTCGTATTCGAACCAAAGAGAACATAGCCGTCGATACCCTTTTGATTAGCAAACTGCTGAACCTACTTGGGGGCTTCTTAATCATATCCGAATCATAGCTCAACCCCTTTGGGAATCGACGTGGATCGTATTTGAATCAGCATCGTTAAACAACTTTTAAGGTAATTTGGGGGCTTCCTGTTCAAACATAGGTCGTATTCGAACCAAAGAGAACATAGTTGTCGATACCCACTTTGATCGGCAACGCCAACGCCATTGGGGGCTATATGATCGTATTTGAATCTTAGCTTAACCCCTTTGGAACGGTTTACTGATCGTATTCGAATCAGAAGCCTCAAAAATTTTATTTGTTTTTATACAATCGCAAGTATTTGAGTTGTCACAAATATTATATGTGTCGGCTCTTACAGAGTTGAGTTATCAACTTCACTGTCCGGGTCACATAAGCCGGCGGTATCATTCAAAGGATCATAGGGATCTTGTGATCTACTTGTGTGCAGGATAAGACTACATTTGGGTGGTTACCCGCCCTGGCTTTTGATGTTAAGTTGCCAGGGCATATGTTGTTTAAACTCTTTGCAGGATTTGCAGAAATATGACATATAAATGATTAAGTTCAAGCTCATTACCAAAGTTGATGCTTCAAAATGATTATCCGTTCTGGATTTTTCTCAAAGGCTATAAACCTCCGGATTTTTCTCAATGGCTATAAACCTCCAGCTTACAATGGAGGTGTATTAAATCGCCATCGGCCAAGAGCCGCCGATTATTTAAATCTGGATTTACTTATCAACAGATGAGGTATTCAAATTTGCTTTGGCGCAATGGCTATTATTTTATTAATGGATATGATTTATTCTACAATGGAAGGAATAGTCCCGAGTTGCTGCAGGCTTATGACCCGACACTTGGGGGCTACATTATTCAAATTGGGGTTACATCAAATATGCAAGTCTCATGTCGCTGCAAGCATGCACCATGACACTTGGGGGCTAATGCAATGTCATTTTTTTTCACCTCATTGAAGACCCGACTAATCACATCGTAATGAGCCGGCCCTTGGGGGCTACCAATTGTTCCTGTCAACAGTGCAATGTACACTAGTCTTAATCCATTATATTGAAGGATCCATTGCTCAGTTGGTAAAGTACAAAGCTCTTAACCTTGTGGACGTGGGTTCAAGCCCCATGGTGGAGATTACATCATATGATGTTATTATCAATGAGTTATATACAAAGTCCCAACTCAGTAATATCTTACTGAGCCGGCCCTTGGGGGATACACGTTGCTGCTCCAGTTTACATGATAATATTTACAAAGTCCCTGCTCATTATTTCATAATGACCCGGCCCTTGGGGGATACACTGGTTGAAGTTTTATGAGCATAAGGCAATTACAAGTCCTAGGTTGCTGCAAGCATGACAACCCGGAACTTGGGGGCTACAGGTGATATACATATAAGGGGAAAAATCTTCAAATTCTCAGTTTTGAGTAGGTCAGATTGACCCGGTATTTGCAACAATCATGATCCGGTGTCACCAATAATTATGACCCAACGTCGGAAACAGTTATTACCCGGTGTTATCAATATTTACAAGCCGGCAATTTTGGCAGTTATAACTAGCCAGCCTCTACATCTTTAAACCGGCGGATCACCAGATGAATCTTGAGTCCAATATGTTTATTAAGCCGGAGCTTTGGAAACTGACTCAAATGGATTATTTCTTATAATATTTCTCAATAAGAGAGCAATGTCAGAAATTGACTCTGAAGCTGGCCTGTTGACCCGGATTTCTCAAAGGAGTATCTGGATATTTTACGTTGGTAAAATTGGGACATATCTTCTAAGGAGATTTGCTATGAGATCATGGATACATATCAAGGAAGAAATGTCAAGGACTTAAGGATGATCAGGTGCCGGCATACAAGAATATTTAACCCGGAGTACAGCCTATCAAATTTGTTCTTGTGTTTATGTTGTAGATCAGTTTAACATGGATAAAATCCAAATTAAACTGGGGGCTAATGTCGGGGATTTACCCCACGGTGTAAACCACCAGAAGTATGACCCGCCCGGAGCTTGGCGATTCACGGGTAATCCGCCCGGACTTGGCGGCTCATAGTAACCCGGTGGGCGGGTCAGATGGATGACAAGGCCCAAGGCCCAGAAGGCCGGCTCATGTTAATGGTAGGCCGGCTTAAGAGGAAAGGCGTGAGGAATATCTCCCTTACAAGGAATCAAGACCTGGACTTGTATCCGACTTGTAGTAGAAGACAGGCTAGTCCTAATCATATGTGGACTCCACATGTAACCCGCCCCTCTAACTTATATAAGGAGGGGCAGGGCTCCCCAAGAGGGACAAGCAAGAAGCAATAATCTCTAGGGCTAGACACAACTAGAGGAGAGCCAGCTTACTGGTGACTCCCTCATGATCATAATGAGACCTAGCCACAAACAACATGTAGGGTTATTACCGGATGATGTTTCCCGGGGCCCGAAGCTGTCTAAACCTTTGTCTTGTGTTGCATATGTCGATTCCGCCCAACCCCTCTCAAGCTACCACATAGATGCGTTGGCCTCGCGACTAAGTCCTCACACTAAGGACATCTGTCGTGACAATTCCACGACAGGCGCCTCTGGTTGGACAGAGGTCACCGGCGGAATTGGCGCACCTCCTCCTTCGGAAGGAGGCTGCTTGCAAGGTTCCAGGGCCGCATAGGTCTCCGGTACCGTATTCGGCTGGGGGCCAAACTAAATATGGCCCCCACCACCAGTCTCCATGGGGATTTGCTCCCCCATGTGTTCGATGGCCGAGGTTTCACCCTCTGGCGCCGCCCTGAGGGCCTCCTGAGTCTCTCCCTAACCTGGGATCCTTCGGGACAACACCTCGGTGTTATCCATGGCCTTGGGAGAGGAGGCCACCGGGGACCCGTTGTCCATCACCTCCGGGTCCAGCGAATCCCCCGAAGATGAGGATCGCTCGAGGTTGGACCGAGATGGACTGCAAATGCATGACTCAACATGTTAAGACTATGAAGTAGAGAGGCCGGATATATGAATGCGTATGGGTTTTTGAGTACTCATGATTTGGCCAGAGGCTTGTCTCGGGGGCACTGCTCTGGGCTGCTGTCGACATCCCATGCGGAGTTATCCGCGAGGGAGCCCTTCCTCCTCTTGGACACCTCTCCTCCAGATTTGTGGAGGCCGCCCTCTTCTTCCTTCCCCCTCATGGGGAGAGTTGCTTTCCTCCTCCTCTTCATCCTCGGCGGTGAAGGAGTGAGTCTCGGTGTATTTGGACGTCATGTCCGAAGCACCCTTGCGGCGGAGGCCACCTCTAGTTCCCTTGGCCTTCTTCTCCGACGCTTGATAGGGCGCCGGAACCAGCATCTTTGTCAGAAGTGGAATTTCTGGGTCTTCAGGCAGTGGAGCCGGACAGTGAATCCGCTCTGCCTTCTTCGTCCAGCCCTGAGAGAATCAATAGGGATGCTTAGGCGTCTTCCCCGAGTATGCGCGTAAAGGATACACCTTGAAAACATGGAAAAATTTACCAGACTAGCGGGATGGGCCAAGTCATGCCCACGGTCCTCGGCCGTATTCAGCCACGTTTCACTAGACTTGAAAATCACCTTCCAGATGTCTTTGTGCGTGGTGCTGAAGAACTGTTGCAAGATCTGGTGCTTGGCCGGTCAAACTCCCACAAATGGCAAGTCCGGCTTTAGCACGGAAAGATCCTGCGAACAAGCATCACCTGGATCACATTGAGGAGCTTGATATTGTTGTCTATCATGCTCTTGATGTGCGTTTGAAGCGTCGTCAGCTCATCTGACGAAGACCAATCCAGGCCCTTCTCTGGCCAGGAGGTAAGCCGCATCGGGGGTCCGGATTAGAATTCGGGAGCCACGGCCCAGGGGGTGCCATGCGGCACATAGAACCACTTCTGTTGCCACCCTTTGACAGTCTCCACGAAGGAGCCTTCGGGCCATGTGACGTTGGGCATCTTGCTCACCATGGCGCCTCCGCACTCTGCGTGTTGACCACTCACCACCTCCGGCTTCACATTGAAGATCTTTAACCATAATCTGAAGTGGCGTGGGATGCGAAGGAATGCCTCACACACGACAATGAATGCCGAGATGTTGAGAAAGGAGTTGGGGGCCAGATCGTGGAAATCCAGCCCATAGTAGAACATGAGTCCATGGATGAACGGGTGGAGAGGAAATCCCAACCCGCGGATGAAGTGGGGGATGAATACTGCCCTCTCATGGGGCTCTGAGGTGGGGACGATCTGTCCCTTGGCCGGAAGCCGATGGGCGATTCCCTTGGCCAAAATACCTAGCCGCCAAGAGCTTGGCACCTGGATATGAAGATTCCTTTCTCTGTAGCCGACTTTGTACAACCCTAGTCCCCTCTGGTGTCTATATAAACCAGAGGGCTTAGTCCGTAGAGGCAATCACACTCATAATCATATAGGCTAGACTTCTAGGGTTTTAGCCATTACGATCTCGTGGTAGATCAACTCTTGTAATACTCATATTCATCAAGATCAATCAAGAAGGAACTAGGGTATTACCTCCATAGAGAGGGCCGGAACCTGGCTAAACATCGTGTCCCCCGCCTCCTGTTACCATCAACCTTAGACGCATAGTTCGGGACCCCCTACCCAAGATCTGCCGGTTTTGACACCGACAGCCATCACCGGGAGTGGTCCCGATTATTGTCATTTTGGGGTTGCCGGATCATAACACATAGTAGGTGACTATTGACTTGCAAGATAGGATCAAGAACTCACATATATTCATGAAAACATAATTGGTTCAGATATGAAATCATGTTACTCGGGCCCTAGTGACAAGCATTAAGCATAGCAAAGTCATAGCAACATCAATCTTAGAACATAATGGATACTAGGGATCAAACCCTAACAAAACTAACTTGATTACATGGTAAATATCATCCAACCCATCACCGTCCAGCAAGCCTACGATGGGATTACTCACCCACGACAGTGAGCATCATGAAATTGGTGATGGAGGATGGTTGATGATGACGATGGCGATGGATTCCCCTCTCTGGAGCCCCGAACGGACTCCAGATCAGCCCTCCCGAGGAAGATTAGGGCTTGGCGGTGGCGCCATATCATAAAACACGATGAATCCTTCTCTCTGATTTTTTTTTTGCCCGGAAGTGAATATATGGAGTTGGGGTTGAGGTCGGTGTCGTCCCAGGGGGCCCACGAGGCAGAGGGCGCGCCCTGCACCCTCCTGGACAGGGTGTGGGCCCCCTGATGTTGATTCTTTCGCCAATATTTTTCATTAATTCAAAAACGTGTCTCCGTGGATTTTCAGGTCATTCCGAGAACTTTTATTTCCGCACAAAAATAACACGATGGCAGTTCTACTGAAAACAACGTCAGTCTGGGTTAGTTCCATTCAAATCATGAAAGTTAGAGTCCAAAACAAGGGCAAAAGTGTTTGGAAAAGTAGATACGTTGGAGACGTATCACTACCGTACTGTGATGTTATAATATATTTATGTGCCTGATATGTAATTGGCAAACAGTTGTTCGATATGAAATGTGAATTTGCGTAATACCGGAATTATTAATTGTAAACTAATAAACCTACTAAATGTGTCATGGACCTTTTCAAACGGTTCTAGTAGTAAAAGCGCTTGCGATGGATAGCTCAATGTCACACAGTTTTCTTCATCAAATCGTGTGTGATATAGTTGATAAAAGCAAACAGTTAACCAAGGCAGACCGTGTGTGATATTTACACCTTTCACACACGAGCCTACACACAAAACTGGGTGGGATGTACGTCTAAACGAAAACATTTTCCCTGGATTGACTGTGTGGGATTTACATAAGAACGGGAACGTATTCCTTGGATTGACTGTGTGTGATATACATACGAACGGAAATGTTTTTCTGGGATTCACCGTGTGGGATGTAAATACCTACGGAAATGATTTTCTCGGATTACCGTGTGCGATGTACATACATACCGAAATGATTGGGTTTCGATGCCTCGCCTGATCGCACACGGCCCCAGCCTAGGTCCCAGGAGGGCCTATCCTCAACAATTTCTGGGTCGTGTGGGAAGGACCCCCATATCACTCACTTGGTGACGGTTCCAAATGCCATCGCGGAAAGGGGTTTAAAACCATTTGTTTAGGACCGACGCGTACCAGTGTCATCTAAATGATCACGTGATCCATATCAACTAAACCATCTCCGACCATCACGTGAGATGGAGTAGTTTTCAATGATCACGTGATCCATATCAACTAAACCAGTGTCATCTATGTTGATCATATCAACTATATGATTCCCGTTCGACCTTTCGGTCTCAGTGTTCTGAGGCCATATATGCATATGCTAGGCTCGTCAAGTTTAACCCGAGTATTCTGCGTGTGCAAAACTGGCTTGCACCCGTTGTATGTGAACGTAGAGCTTATCACACCCGATCATCACATGGGGTCTCGGCACGATGAACTGTCGCAATGGTGCATACTCAGGGAGAACACTTATACCTTGAAATTTAGTGAGGTATCATCTTATAATGCCACCGCCGTACTAAGAAAAATAAGATGCATAAAAGATAAACATCACATGCAATCAAAATATGTGACATGATATGGCCATCATCATCTTGTGCCTTTGATCTCCATCTCCAAAGCACCGTCATGATCTCCATCATCACCGGCTTGACACCTTGATCTCCATCATAGCATCGTAGTCATCTCGCCAACTATTGCTTCTACAACTATCGCTACCGCTTAGTGATAAAGTAAAGCAATTACATGGCGATTGCATTTCATACAATAAAGCGACAACCATAAGGCTCCTGCCAGTTGCCGATAACTTTTACAAAACATGATCATCTCGTACAATAATTTATATCTCATCATGTCTTGACCATATCACATCACAACATGCCCTGCAAAAACAAGTTAGACGTCCTACACTTTTTTGTTGCAAATTTTACGTGGCTGCTACGGGCTTCTAGCAAGAACCGTTCTGACCTACGCATCAAAACCACAACGATTTTTCATCAAGTGTGTTGTTTTAACCTTCAACAAGGACCAGCCATAGTCAAACTCGATTCAACTAAAGTTTGAGAAACAGACACCCGCTAGCCACCTATGTGCGAAGCACGTCAGTAGAACCAGTCTCATGAACGCGGTCATGTAATGTCGGTCCGGGCCGCTTCATCCAACAATGCAGCCGAATCAAAGTAAGACGTTGGTGGTAAGTAGTATGATTATTATCGCCCACAACTCATTGTGTTCTACTCGTGCATATATCATCTACGCATAGACCTGGCTCGGATGCCACTATTCGGGAACGTAGTAATTGAAAAAAAAAATCCTACGATCACGCAAGATCTATCTAGGAGAAGCATAGCAACGAGCGGGGAGAGTGTGTCCATGTACGCTCGTAGACCGAAAGCGGAAGCGTTTAGTAACGCGGTTGATGTCACTACAAAAAAAGGACACATCTGTGACATTTTGGGCCGAACGAATTTTTTTTGTCATACTTATGACACTTCTATGACGATAATTGTGACAAGACCCGTTATCATCATAGATGTGGTGGGCTCCTATTTCTATGACAAAAAACCATGACAGAAAATGGGCTTTTCATACTGGGCGGGCCGGACACGCAGCTGCATGAAATTATTTGGGCCATCCATGACGGAAAAAACCGTGGTAGAAGCGAGGGCGAGGAAAATATTGGGGTGTTCCCGGTTACGGTGGGTGGTCGGGGCCAAGTGATGCACGGAGGTTTGCGCGTTTCTCTCATACACGCACGTGCGTGGGTGCGAGGCGTTGGGCTCTAACTGAATCCGAGCGAGGCGTTCGCCTACTGAACCCGATCGATTGCACTACATGCTATGCGCTACTGAACCCGAGTGATTGATCGGTGGCTGTTAACTGAACCCGATTGAGCGATTCCTTCGCTACTACTGCTAACTGAAGCCGATCGATGCTGCCTCTAGATGAATAGTGAGTGTTGTTGTGTGTGTGTGTGT
>NC_041385.1:560740797-560772091 GCF_002162155.2 Triticum dicoccoides
GGATGAACAGTTCCCGGTGGGGGTGGATGAACAGGACCCCGTGGTGTTGCCTCTAGATGAACAGGACCCCGATCGATCGAGCTGGTTGGGGCTGGATGAAAAGGACCCAGTGGAGGGCTGGATGAACAGGACAACCCCGTGAAGGGCTGGATGAACAGTAGATGGTGGAGGGTTGGATGAACAGTAGCCTGTGGAGGGGTGGTTGAACAGGAGCCTGTGGAGAGGGCTGGTTGAACAGTAGCCGGTGGAGTAGCGCACGGTGGAGGCTGGATGAACAGTCGCAGGTGGAGGCTGGAGGCGGTCGACGGTGGAGATGAACAGTATCCCGTGGAGTCCCGTTTTGCGGTACGCCACACCCCTCCCGATGAACAGGACCCCCGTTTAGACCATAGCGCTCCAACGAGTTCGTTTCCTCCGTTCTGCGGTACGCCACACCCCTCCCGATCAACAGGACAACGTTTCGACAGTAGGAGGTCCAACACAAGTCCGTTCCTCCGTTTTGTGGTACGCCAGACCCCTCCCGATGAACAGGAACCCGTTTCGGACGTGGCCGGTCGAACACAAGGCCGTTTCCTCCGTTGTGTGGTATGCCAGGCCTCATTTCCATTGGTTGTTCTGTCTAAGTCGGTTGGCTCCCACGCGTTCTGTTGCCTCCCGATGAACACGACGCATTCTGTTCCCTCCCCATGAACACAACGACGATGCAGTTTCTCCGTTCCGGCTCAGCCATGTACACGAGCCCTGGCCGTACGTATGCGCGAGTAGGCATTCGAGACCCCGTCCGTATGTACGTACATGGTCATATTTTCTTTCTTGCACACTGGCCGCTGTACGTACATGTACATGCTACGTGCGTGCCTCTACTACGATCAGTATGTACGTACACGTTCGCGACCAGAATGACAACGCTACGTACGCTTCGACCAGGTGAGTCCCGGATGTCAGGCACTTCCTTGCATGCGAAGATATAGCTGGTGGGTCCTAGTAGTCAGGGGGCGAATCGTTTTTTCTTTTGCCCGGACACACTTCCTTGCGTGCGAAGATGTAGCTAGTGGGTCCTAGCAGTCAGGGGGGCGAATCATTTTTTTTGCCCGGATGAACTTCCTTGCGTGCAAAGATGTAGCTGGTGGGTCCTAGCAGTCAGGGGGGAAACGTTTTTTCGCAAAATATGGTGGCCCGTCCGGTGGGTCCCCGCTATCAGGTGGAGGAATAATTATTTTGCGCGTAATAAGGAGGCACTTCCTTGGGGCTGCCGTGGACCCAGCTGTCAGCCTCTCCATGCACAGTACTCTTCCAATGGAAGTTACTTGTTGACCACATTGACCACGCTGCGCCGAAAGCACCAAGGTGGTGGACGACGGCGAATCCTAGGAAGGGGACGACGCGGAGTCGGGGAACATGCGGTAGTGGAGGCCCACGCGGAGAGGAGTACGATGGTTCACTGGTTCGGCTGCGGTGTGAGGCTGCAGTCGCCACAGAATAACAGGGGGTGTGGGTGAGTAGAGGGATGGCCTAGCCAGCGGTGGGAGTAGTAGGGGACGGTGAGGCCTCCGTGGCATCACAGCCGGCCACGGGAGGCAGGAGCACGTGGCACGACCGGCATTGGTTTGGGCGGCAGGAGCAAGAAGACCAGAGGTTGAAGAAGCACTACGGCCATTGGATGGACATCGTACGGTCAGTGGAGCTAGAATTATTCATATATTGATGAAGTTGACAAAGCCCTCCGTCCCTGTCAACTTAGCAGGCCCACAAGTCAGCCTCCCACTATGCTGGGTCCCAGCTGGCAGGGGGTATTCATTTTTTTGTGTGCAATAAGGAGGCACTTCCTTGCGTGCGAAGATATAGTTGGTGGGTCCGACCTGTCAGTGAAGGGAACTTTTTTTTCGTGAAATAGAGAGGCCCTTCTGGTGGGTCCCAGATGTCAGGAGGAGGAATCATTATTTTGCGTTTAATAAGGAGGCATTTCCTTGTGTGCGGTCGTGGACCCAGCTGTCAGCCTCTCCACGTACAGTCCACTTCCGATGGATGTCGTTCGTTGACCATGTTGACCATGCTGCGCTGAGAGCACCGGGGCGGTGGCCGACAGCGAGGCCTATGAAGGGAACGACACGAAGCCGGGGAAGACACGACAGTGGCTTCCCACACGATGGAGAGTATGAGGGTTGACTGGTTCGGCTGCCATCGCCGGAAAATAACAGGAGGTGTGGGTGAGTAGAGGGATAGACAGGCCAGGGATGCGAGCATGATGGGGCCGTGAGGCCTGCCCGGCAGAATAGCCGGCCACGGGAGGCGGGAGCAAGCGGTTCTGACGGTGCTGGTTTGGGCGGCTAGGGTAGGAAGATCAGAGACTGAAGAAGCACGATTGCCGTTAGATTGACATCTAATGGTCTGACGCTGGTAGAGTCGATTGTTGACTAGGTTTCTTTTTTGAGAAACCTTGTGTACGCATGAACTTAGTAGGCCCACAACTCAGCCTCCAAATCTGTGGCACACAACATAGAGCCCATTTGCTATTTTTAAATAATTTGCAGCCCATTTGCTAATTCTTAAATAATTTATTACAACCCATTTTGTGCCCAGGACCACGGTCAAAAAGTTGAACCTTATTTTGCATATTTTGGCGGAGTCCGAACTGTTGTAATCTTGAAATGATAAACATTTTTTAAGAACTTACTGATTTACCCAAAAAAATCGTTTAGTTTTTGTAGGCAAAATAAGACGTGGGACAATTGAGTTTGTTTAAGGGAATTGGTAAAAAAATCAGTGCTGGGAGGGAAAACAACAACAAAAATAAGGATGTAAATATGAAAAGGGAATTTTATGTATTTTCAATATAATGATACGTGTATATGAACTAGTAAAACTATAGGTAGATATTAGAAAACGGATGTAGGACATGCGTTTCAAGAGGAAAATAGAACTGGGCTGTGTGTTTGATTCAGTAAAAAAACTGCCTGCGGATGTTGTAAGACAAAATATAACAAATGCTGGTGGGCAATAGGCCAGTAGATACCTGCTGGATCTTTGTGCCCCGTTGTCATCATGGGTCGGGCCTGTTAAAAACAAAACCAAGCCTGGGCAGTCTACAGCCCAGTTGAAACTTGCTCGACCTGAAAAAACAATATACGTGCTCAATAAACGAGAGAATTCTGCAAGTATAGACTGACAACTGGGATGCAGCAGGGGTATTGTTTTTTCATCGTGATAATAAGTGCATGCACTTGTTTCGAAAAATTTGGAGAACTGGGAATTCGAACGATAGGTGCTTATGCTACCCATCAAATAAAAATCAGGTGCCTGAAAATTTGTTTCAAAACAAATGATTCAGCTTTATATCCACGTCGACCCTCGGCATGATAGTTGGAAGCAAATGCCAAGTTCATACCAAAAGATCATTAACAACAATACGAACCTGCAGACGACAAGGTAGTACAAGTACCAATACCAAACTAACTTATAATATTTTTACTCCTGGCCCTAGTGTTCATCTGGTAGAAAATCTTGCAGAGGACCAGCTCCCGCTCCTTCTCTTGCTCCAGGTCCCCGAGGTGGTACTGGTGCATCACCCAGTTGGTCCTTTGTTGGTCGAAGTTCTTGTTGGTGTGCAGCACCAGAACCTTTTTGCTGCCCGTCTGCCGGCCGTTAACCATCACCGGCAAGGTATTGCCGGTCTTGTGCCACATCGCGTGCATGCTGCTCTCCAACTTTATCTTGCGACCCGTCCACGTGCCCCTTTAGAACGCCCTGGAATTGCGCTGGAAGAGAAAATGCTTGCGTAGGCCACTTAGTGTGATACCTGCAGTATTGTCGAATATAGGTTTTAGTGTACGTAGTTGGCATTTTCATAACATCTTTGGCATGTTGTAGTCACTTGTTTCACTTTTTATTAACTGTCAAATTGTAATTGCTTCACCAGGTCTGCGTCTAAATAGAAAAATAGAGCTACAAACAAAGGAATATGTTTGTGCATGTAGATGGCTGATCGGTGTCTTACCTGGAAGTTTCTCAGGATGGGTGTAGCATATGACGTGCTCGTTGTCGATGGTTGGTATGAACAAATCGATGAGAGGGTGAGATCTCGTGCTGTCAGCACTCACTTTCGCCTCAAGGTGCTCGATCAACTCCTGATCCATGGAATCGAACTTGACACCAGACGGCAGCACCGGCCAATCCTTCTTCCACTTGCATTCGTTTAATTCCAGTTATATGTTACTCAATGTATAATCAATCGACTGTTTTAAGTAAATGATCAGAGATTTCGACAGATAAGTGGTACTCCAAATCTGAAGTCCAGAATACCCCAACATGCCGCTGGGATTCTTGTGTCACGTCACACGTAGCGTGTTGTCACGTCAATTCAATGTGTGGACATGATGAATAATTTGACCGACGTATACTAGTACTGCTATTGTACTACTTACTAGCCGTATTTAGTGTCACATTTTAACCATAAGTTTAACTAACATGTACGCACTTGAAGCCTAATTGATATATATATATATATATATATATACACACACACAGACACAACATCTCCATCATCATTATCAGTACATCCTACGCAGGTGAGTTAGGATGCACTTGATCCCAGAAAGGTATCTATCCTTCAAACCAGAGGAGTGCTTCAAACGAACAACAGTACATAAATCCAACAAAAGAGGGTCGTGCTATAGCAGCAGAATACATGGCTCAGTCTAGATAACAGTACGAATCAAGTTGTGCATATTTGCTGTGGGCATGAACCACATCGCCGCATGTTGGGTTTGCAAAAGCCATCCATCGCATGGAAGCTTGATGCCTTTCACACACTGAAGATTATCTGGCAACAAGCTGTGTTGACGAATCTCTGGATATGGTAATTCATGAAACCCATGGTATGATGTGTAAACACAGTCCCCCTAGCGAATCGAAGTTGCATAGTACGGTAATCATCGCCGGTGATATGATCGATGATTGGTCGGATGATCAGATAATTGAGCCCGAGGAACATGGAGTGGTTGCCAAGGCTGTAAACCCGCCTCCAGTTGAATACGCCTGGCCCAACGGAGTTGGGATCTTTCTCGAACACAAAGCAGCCATAGCCATCAATGTCACGAACGCCCCAGGCATTGTACTGCATGTGGTTTGATGTAATAGTTTGGTCAATTTGGTACGTGCGAATGAGCATCAAATGACCGCCGTCAGGTGAACGAGCGATAAACCACCACCCATCGGCTGGTATGATTCCAGGTCCTGGAATCATGAAGGCCAACGCATTTGCGTCTGCTGCAACAATTCAAATTGGAGACCAAAAGGAAAAAAATAAACAATCATGTTCAGAGTATGTGTGGAATTAAGATTATTATAACAGTGACACATATCATATACAGAGAATTGCAATGCCGTGGTCATAATCATACCCCAAGTTCAAAAAATAAGCCAATGGCTTTCATATTCTAGCAATATGTCATGGTTCAAACATCATGTAACAATGAGAGGAAAACAGCTATGACAGAGCCTACTCATATTCTAACATAGCACTTACTAGTACTGTTCTCATATCAACTCTAAGCAATAACATGCGTTGTTATAAAAATCTTGGAAATGAGAGTAACATATAGCAATCATGATGTTATGCTCATAATATCTATTCTAACAATCATTAGATGCCAATTGTTCTCATATCAACTCTAACAATAACATGTGTGGTCATAAAAATCTAGTAAATGAAAGGAACATATAGCAATGATGTGGTTATAGACATACTATCCATTCTAAATTTGTAACAATGAACAGGCAATCGTATTCATAAGGTAAAGATGAGATGAGATGGAACAATTACACGACGATAGATTCCACCAGTATAGGCAGCCAATCTGTGCGTCGACCGCGTAAACGATGCCATCGTGCACTATAGCATCAGACAGAAATGTTGCCTCAACAAGATTGACGATGAGCCATAACTATGTATGGCGACCGGATTCCAGATAGACTAACCCCATGTTGAACAAGGCAATGAGCTTGTAATCCATGTAGTCTTCTGATAGTGTGGCCACTTCGCAGATTACAACTTTCAGCAAACAGAGGTCGAGCCAAAAGCTTGACACGTCTCATGCGTAGTAGGCAGGAGTGTCCGGTGGGTCGCGAGGCTCGATGGCGGCGGTATCCAATGATGGAAGGGTGATCTCTCGCTGGGTGTAGATATCCACGAGACGCCACGGACTACCAAATTGGTGGATGAGGACAATCCAGTTGGCCTTCATGCCCGCCCAGTAGTGGTAGCGCATGAAGGACAGGTGGACGGGTAGTGGTAGCATGTCGAGGGGCACCACAGCAACCTCCGTAGGATCGTCAAGTCGGTGTCTGGGCCACCTGTGAGGATCGGGCATCAGTAAGCAGGGTGTCTTGAAAAGAGCCGGCCGGTTGCAAACGAGTAGATGGTACAGAGACACCGAGCATGCGGCCAGACGGACAGTGCTGAGTAGGTCCATATGATTACAGATCTGCTCCAAGAGAAAATCAGGGAGGGAATTCCAATCGCGGCTCCGTGTGTCAGTCGGTTCTACCATTGGGGTTTTCGGTGCCTGCGAGCCAGCAGGGAAGTGGATACGGGTGGGTGAGCAAAGAAGATTCTCCTCGTGTGGCCGAACAGTGAGCGAGGGGATATGGTACACGTGAGATACCAAGGAAGATGGTGCGGGCGGGCGAGCAGTGAGCAGGGGTAAATGGTGTGCGCCAATCATGGGGAAGAGAGGAGGAAGAAGAGTGGAAGACGAGGAAGAAAGTGCATTAAATCTCAATTCTACTAGTACTACTACCAGGATATACCATCCTTCGGAGTGTAAATAGTTACACCGATGACATGTGGGTCTACCACAAGAGGGCCCATATGTCAGTTAATGGAGGATAGAGGTGCATAGGTGTATTTGCAGAAGCGTACTCTACTGGCAAACATGATGGCAGTACTGGGTAAGGCTGATTTAGTAACACCAACACACTGGTTTAGCTTATTAATTAAGTGTCCCATCTACTGCAGCGTGTATTTTCACTTCACTGCGAAGACTAGTTGAATAGTTCTCTCTGACCGAGATGGGGAATAATGGATCGCGAAGACTTCCTTTCTATACTATCCCTATGCCTCTATGCTCACTTCACTCATTTTGCTTCGTACATAGTCACTTCTTGAAATCTCTAGAAAGACAAATACTCCGTATTTGGGAACAGAGGGAGGCTTTTACTCCGTATTTGGGAACAGAGGGAGTATCACCATATGGAGGGAACAGAGGAAGCTTGAAATGTGAACATGTCAATGGGAGGGAGTAAGCCCCATGCATGCATGCATGCATGCATGCAACATGCAACACTCACACGTACACATGGACGCACGCAACACTCACGCACCCATGCGGCACACAACACACGACGCAACACACACGCTCACACTCAAGTGCTCAACCTACTCCCTACGTCCGTGAAAGACTATACATTTAGAGATTTACACATTGCCCATGGCATAATTAATGCCCAAAAGGAGCAGACTTATGTGTGCATGCGACCATTGAGAGAAGAAGATTAAATGGAGGTCGTTGCATGCTGTAATTAAGGATAGACATGTAGCCTATAGCTAGAGCACAAGTTGGTGCATTAGTCAATCAATATCGATTTAGATTAAAGGCTAAATGCATTGGAAGTGTAGATGTACTACACTCTTTATTTTTTAGCCGATGTACACTCTTTGTTGGAAGACCGAGGGAGTACACGTGCATGCACTCACATACACAGACAGGGTGGTTCGCGCGCAAGGGTTGGACTCCTGTCGCGCGTGCGTAAAGTTTTGTTTAACTGATTTCTTTGCTCTGCCAATTGACGGGTGGGACCCAGAAACCAGGTGACAATTTAACCAGTCAACAAAGTGCCACGTCGAGTATGTGGCCGGTCAGTAGGGTGCAATACGGTGCTCTATGATGAGCTAGTGATCGTATAATCACCGCAAAGCTATATATAGTGATCGTAAAGAGCGTGTTGTTACATACGTTGACCGCCAGTGTATTTTTCTCGTTTCAAGTTAAGCCATATTAACCGTAAAGGATGCAGTATGTACTAGTACTAGTACTTCTTTGATGTGTCCCGTCAACTCGCCAAACGAGGAGAAGCTTGCTTACTATGCCTCTCCCTCGCCCACGCGCGTGGTGGTTTGTAGGACGAGGAGAGGGTTTTCACTACATCGCCCTCTCCCTCTTCCTCTCCCTCACCCTCGCCCTTGTGGTGGATGTGCAGCACTTCAATCGGTGTCAGATTGCCAGAAGCATATTGTACTGTAGTATAATCATTGTTGGACCTTCCAAAGAGGCGAAGAGCCAAATGCAAGGTTCACACGAGTACGAAATGTTGAACCTCCCGAAGAGGCAAAGCGCCAAGCGCAAGGTTTTATAGGAGTTGTCGTCCTAGTAGGAGTGTACTACAACTATAGCGAACGATGCTACTGTATGATGTCGCCACGTCACGTATATCCAAAGCTGTGCCACCTTTTTTTCCTCAAAGAGCGTGTTGGAGCCCGTCCAACAACCACACAAGTTGCACATACACATAACACATTTACTAGTAATAAATTCTAAAGTACAAATGCCAGTATGCCACACAAGTTCATCTCCAATTCATGTGATAAATTTGTGCACGACTAGTCTACATATATTCATAGCGCTACCATTCACAATTTACCGTACTCCACTTACACGTTATAGATGGGCTACATGTCCTCCTCCAGGTTCTAGTCCCAGGTGTTCTTCATGGATGGCACGATCCATAGCGGTGGGCAACGGGAATCATTGTCGCACCTTTCTAGTCCGGTTCCACATGATGGAGACTCATCCAAGCTGAAGCGACATAAATCAGGGATAGTGTGTCCTAGCATGTCGTTCATCCGACGGTGCGCACTGAAGAAACAACCATGCTTCATGAACAACATGCCTTCCGTGTCGTGCACGGAAGGTGGCATCCGCTTCACAATGGGGTAGCTGTCCCCAATGAAAAGCGAGTACTCTCCAAGAGTGTTCCTCGGCACCCACGTAGCATCACGGGGGTCGAACTCGGCGCAGTTCATCTGGTACACGCGGCATCTCAGATCTGGACACATGGTGACGTACATAGTCAAGGTCCATGCATAATAAGGTTGTGCTCAAATATGGCGGTCAGTAATACTATGCAGCAAATAGTACTACTCCGGTATAGAGGAAGTAAAATAACTGGCTTATTATATATAGCCACTCTTGGCTACATGGATGAGGTAGTAAGACATGGAAAAACAAAAATGGTGGCAGCTAGTGGGTTCAAGTCTTCAAGAGCCTAGCTAGCTATACGCGTCCTCCAAGGTAAAAAGTAGTCCTACTAATACTAGTAAGTACTAGTACGACAATGAAAGACAAGGCGAGAGGGTTAAAAATGGAATACCTGGGTAGATGGTGACGGTCTGATCGTGGTAGATTGTGTGACCATGTTGCACATCAGTGGTACCATGGGTAACGACTGCTAAGATAGTTGATCCCAATATGCCGAAGTCAGCTACAAGGTTCCAGGTTAGACTGAATCGCGGTTGCAAATGCACATCCAGGATCGGCGATCTTCCCTGCAAAATAATGGAGTACCGTTAGGGATGCAAATGATGGTTTGTGCATTCCGTTTGTAATCTCCCATATCATAGGATGGCAACCAGATGAAACAAGTCCCCTGTCTTGTCACCGCGAAGATGTGGCCTAGATGGCGCACGGTGTATTCGAACGTGCAGGGGTACAAATCTGCCGCCGCCAACATGCGCCAGCCTCTGCCGTTACTGCCTCTTGCATTGATGGCAATCCTTATGTCGAACACTGCGATGAGATAGTAATCATTGTAGTCGTGTCGCTTTGTCGGCGGGTCCTCAATTGCTATCTTCTTCAATCTCATGTAGGCATCATCATACGTATTCAAGCCGAGCCAATCCAGAAGGCCGATCCCAATGGTGGAGAAGGGGTCTACCGGAACGGCCGCACTGCTGTGGATGTTGTGCAAAATGATGGTGGTATCCGACCAGAGGTATGCAAGCCAATCTTCGTTGGCACCGACCCAAACGTATATATAAGACGGTGGGAAGCAGAGAAATTTCGGGATGGAAATGGAATAACTAAATACTACATGATCGAACTCCATTACTGACCTGCTCATCGGACAAAATCCGACTACCTCTCAACGTCGGCAACTCTAGCAGAGTCAACGTGCAACCATGGCCAGGGAGCGGTAGATTGTTCGAAGGATTGTCCCATAGAAGAACCTTCTCCTCGAGGACGCATGGAAGACCAACAAGCATGGCCTTTTCCCAAGCATGTTTAAGCACCATCTTGAAAAAGTTGGTGCAGGAAGCACTGAGTCTTGCGGCGGTGAGGATGTCAGAGCGGCGTGCGATTTCTCCCAGAGGATCGTCATCCAAGGTCTCCCAGCCCTGACCAGGAAGAGAACCGCCTGGCGAATCCATGGGAGCAGTGACGAACTGCCTTCTCTCTGGGGGGAGGGGAACTGGCGAGAAGGAGATAAGAGCATAGTAACCGCAGGGCCTCGTCCCTTCCAACTGTAGATCGTTCCTTAGCGAAGGGGTGAGGCTATTATTTACTACTAGTACTAGCATTATGGGATGTTATGGGATTGCATTATACTATAAATAATAGCACTAGTAAGAAATTTTTGGCACTAGGTAGTAGTTTTTGGCGTGGATTAAGAAATTTTGGGTATGTTTTTGCTATTTTTTGTACACGTCAACTAGTGTCAAAAAACGTGTTACATTATGTGATGGAGGAGTACGTATGACGATGTAGAAAAGTAGGGGCTCTGCTTTTGACCCCTTGTGCACGGGCAGTCAGAGCCACCCGCCATGGCCACGCATAACAGAGCAGGAAAGGGGAGCCGGAGAGAAGCCGAAGGCACAAGACAAACAAAGCAACAACAAGGACCAAGGCCACAAAGATCGGATGGACGAAGCAGGTTTCCCTGGCAAGGACCCTTGCCGGGGTAGCCTCGGCGGCCCCGGCAAGACCCTTGTCAGGGCAGCTCACACACACGAGTGGAGCGGGCCACCCTCGAGCCACGGTCTCCAACAACCATGTTGGACCAGGGCTCGGGAGGCACCCCCGTGGTGGCATGCAGATCTTTGTGAAGACAAAGAATAGTCAAGATCAAATTAGGATAGGAAGGCAACAATCCTCGGTAGGGTTCTTACCAAGGAAGCCCACGAGACCCCCTGGCAAGGTCCTTGTCGGGGACAACGGCGTGCCGCGGCAAGACCCTTGCCGGGCCACCCGGCAAGGCCCTCGCCAAGCGTGCCAGCAGGGCCACTACCAGGCCCACACCAGCCAAGTCTCTGCTGCCATTCCCATGCAGCTGCCGACCCAACCAGCTGGGCTGGCACCTGTGTGGAAACATACAGCCCTTCGCGGAGGGTCCACCACTACGCCACCTCAGCTGCCTGCCTGCCCACATGGCACTGCATGCTTCGCTGGCCAGGGCGCGTGTCAAAGCAAGGAGGAGCGGCGACGGACGGGACGGGCCTCGCCCCCGTCCCCATAAAGTGAAGGGACACCTAAGCCTCACATTAAATGCGCTTTGTCTTGTAATACCAGCGATAAGCCCACAACACTGTAGCATTTTCCACCTCCTGTGTGCCATTGTGGCAGCCCCTTTCACCTATAAAAGGAGGCCCATGGCGCACTGGAGAGGGATTGGGCTTTTCAAACCTGGCAGCACCCAGAGCTAGTTCAAGAGCTCAAGAACACTAAATACATCCATCAAATCAGGATCACAGGGTTTTACGCATCTTTGCGGCCCGAACCTGGGTAAATCCCCTTTGTGCTGTCTACTAGTCCCGCTCTTCTCATGATCCCGTGCCCCGCAACCATAGTAGGGATTCTAGTGATCCCATAGTGTCGTTTCCCACCGACATCTTTGGCGCTCCAGGTAGGGGAGCGCCTAGATTGTGAGGATCTGGTCTAGCAGTTGGCCCAGCAGTTCATCATCGCCACAGCTCCTGCAGAGATGGCGGCCAAGAGGGCGGCGCTGCCCGTTGGCGCGATGGACGCCGAGGCGGCGACGAGAGAGCTAAGTCAGGCTGAATTTTAAGTTTTTTCCTTAGATATAAGGTTATTATCCTCGACGGTTCGGCCTATGTATGGAGAGCCTGTACGCAGAGGGGCCCTCCTACGATCGGCAACACCCTCATTCTGTTTTGAGTCCGCTCAACAGTTCGAGCGGCTGCATCGAGAGCGGCAGGGTAGCCTTTCGCCATCAGCAACGCCCTCGGCTCTGCTCGAGTCAAGCTCGACAGATCGAGTGGCCGCGCCAAGGGCTGGAAGGTGCTTTGCCCGGCAACAAGCACACCTGGTGGGCTAATGAGGATCCGTCCACAAAACGCCGCCCTGGGTTTACGTGCCGGCAAGCCTACCCGGTCGACGTGGGGTGGACATACAAAGGAAAATTGAACAGGAAAATAACACGCATAATTTCAGGACCACTACAGAGTTATATTACACAAATTTCCGTCACGGTTCTAACTAAAGATGGCATTGTCTTGGTCATGAACCCGCAGCGGCAACGAAGAACGGGGTGCCTAGTCCCGGCGCTGGCCCTCCAACCTTTTGATTTTGTCGATGCGGCTGAGGATGGGCTGGATATGCTCATTGAGCGCCGCGATGTTGGCATCCTCCGGCAAGCTCTTTAGCACAGCTTCAAAGTCGAGGTCTGGGTGCCAGTGCGCAATCTTGGTGAGCACCCTGGTCATGGTCCCCCGGTAGAGTACCCGGGATTCGTCGACCATGGAGGCCACCCGGTTGGAATGAAGCCACCCCAGGGCGCCGACGACCTTCTCAAAGTATATGGTCAGGTTGGCATTGGGGCTCAGGTTCGCCTCTAGGGCGTACCTCATGTCCGGCATCCCCATAATGGCCAGCTGATTGGTGGCTGAGTTTGCAACAACGGCAAGGCGTTCGAGCCAGCGCTTCTCGCCCGCCACTTGGTCGTTGAGATGGCGGTCTCGTTCATCCACAGTTGCTTCTCTGTCGCCAGGTGCTTGGTCAGGATCTCTTCTCGAGCCTTGGCCTCCGACAGCATCTTCTCGAGATCCCCCAGCTTCAGCTGGAGGTCTCTGATGGAGCTATTGGCGTTGGAGAGCTCTCCGGCCTTGCTGATGACCGCGCCCTGCGCCTCCACTAGGGCACCGTTGAGCGTGTCCCTCTCCTGGGCCAGCTTCAAAGCTTGCCCCTCCAGCTCCTTCACCCTGCCGGCGTAGACCTGAGCCTGGGCATTGAGTGCTTCCTGATGCCTCTACTCCATCTCTTGGGTCCGCTGCACGACGAGCTTGCCCACCTCTTCATCCTTGCCGTGGAGCGTGGCAGCAAGCTTCTCCTCGCGCACAACAAGGTCCTCTTCCTAGGATTTCAGTGTGGCCTCATGCTGGGTCCGGGTGGCTTCGGCTTCGGCGGCCAAGTTCTTTGCCGTCTCTTGGGCCTTCTCGATATCGGCCAGCTTCATGGTGAGCTCCACGTCGCGTTTGGCTAGCTTGGTCTGGGCAGCCTTCAGCTCGTCCTGAGCCTGGCGCCACCAATCTTGCGCCTCGGCAACGCGCCCTTCGAAGTCCGCTTCCACTTTCTCCACCACCGCCGCGTTGGACTTGGCCTTCTCCAGGCGACCGCTGTGGAGAGCCCAGAGTTTCCGAAAGCTGGCACCCATGGCCTAGAGCAGCCGCTCTTTCTAGGAGCCATCACCGTCAACACTCGGCTCGTTGACAACTTCGAGCCCGGTGGCGGCAAGCACCTCGCCGTCGAGCATCTCCCCCTCTATGGGAGCCCTGGAGCTCGACGCGCCTGGGAGATGGACGAAGAGGTCCTCACACACCCTCAAGTACCTGCCGGAGCCAGAGGCAGCAGAGGAGGAGGGTTGGTCGTCGACCACCACCTCCTCGGCAGGCCCCTTGTCGGGCTCCTCAACAGGCCCCTTGCCGGGCTCTTCAGCGGGCCCCTTGGCGGCGTCTTCAGCAGCACCCTTAGCGCTCTCCTCGGCGGCAACATTCTCGGCCTGTGCTGCGGCATCCTCGGCGACGTCCTTGAGCACGGTGTCAACATCATCTGGGTCCGTCGAGAAGAAATCTGGATGCCAAGAAGGAAAAAAGACAAAAGCCGATATCAGAGCCAATAAAAAAGAAGAAAAGATGCATGCGGACACAGAGAACAAATGGCTTACCCGCGCCAGGCCGAGAAGTGGAAGCCCCTTCCCCGCTGAGGTCAGGCGTCGAGGAAAAGCCGCCGGCGCCTGCGTTCTCCCCCCTCCTCCGTGTGCATGGCCTCGGTGCTTGGTGCCCTTGCCGGGGACGCCCCTTGGGGCGGTGTGGTTGATGGAGGCGGCACGATCGGAGAAGCCCTCTGTGGCTCCCCTTGATGTTGCTCCCCTCCTGCATCCACGGCATGGTTAACACTGAAGCATCACGCATGACGCACGTTGATAGAGGGTGGGTGATGGACTCAAGCTGGGGGCTGGGCCGGGGGCTGCTGTCCGGGCTGCTCAACACCAGCAGTGGCGTGCCGGAGGTGCCTGCCGAGGGCTGGCCACTCGCCGAAATCCTGGCCCTCTTTATCCTCTAGGCCAGCGTCTCCACATCCCTGCAAAATGAAGACTAGTGAGCAACGTCATCATGGGAAGTGTAAGGAATGAGGGAGGAAAGCAGAAGCTTACTCTTCATTTTCTTCCTCCTCCTCCTCTGTTGCTTTCCTTTTTCTCTCCGGGCTGAGAGGCCCAAAGTCGAAGGCAAACCCCGCGCCAATATCTGCTGGCAGCGGGGAGGGCAGTGGCGTCTGGTCATGCCTGGATGATGAGGAAGTAGATACCTTCCTCCTTGTCGTCACGGCCTCCACCGCCTTCCTCGCGGCCCTCATCTGGCGCGCTGACGCGCCCTGAGCCAGTCGCAGTTGCGTGGCCTGGCCAGGACGAACCGGCTCGCCGGAGGCGGCCCACCGCAGGATTCGCCCCCTCCCAGTGGCAGGAGGATCGGAGGCCGCGATCTCCTCCCCTTCATTCTCCTCCAAAGACCCGTCGATGGCATCTTCGACGAGGGGGGCCCCGGCGCTGGCGCCACTGACCTCCCCAGCGACTGCCGGCCACCGGGTAAGATCCTCCTCCTCCGCTTCCACCACCGGCCATGTCCATCGTGCCACCAGCATTGCTGGCCTCCTCGACAAGCTTTGCCGACTCCGCGGCGAGCCTTGACTCCCGCACCCTGGCAGTGATGTAGTCCAGCTCCTCCTAAGAAGTGTCCTGGACGAGCCGCGGCTCGGCGGCGATGTGCGCCTCATGCAAGGTGTCGAAGAACTCTTGCACCTTGAGCTCGTCAGGCACGACCCAGCTCGGGTCAAGGCCATGCGTGTCGAAAAGCGGCATCATGGCGATGATCACCGACCGGCGAGAATTGTTACTAAGCGGGACCACTCCCGCCGGCAACTTGAAGACAAGCTCCTTGTCCACCTTGCCGACCTTCGCAGCAGCCCTTGCAGCCTTCCCGGACCGCTCGACCTCGCCTTCTTCATTGACCTTGAGCTGGAAAATCCGCTGGCAGAGATGGGCGTGCCTCAGCATCGTCAGATTCTGGTCGAGGCCGGGGCAGAGCCTCATAATGTCAACAACATTCACAAAAAGCTAGGCCGGCCTCCCCTTGTCATGTAGAGGAGCGATTCGGTGGCGGATGAAGTCCGCCCCGATCATCTCAAGGGTGAGCCCGGCCCGGGTAAGCCGGAGAATCCTGGTGGTGGCGATCGTGAGCTTCTCATTATCGGTGTCGACATCGCCCCAGTCCTTTCCGCAAACCGGCACCACCCGACGGACCTCGCAAAATGCTGGCGGGTTCTCCTCCTCGATCCAGCACCATCGGCCCCGCCACTCTTCCCACCTCTCCTTCACGGCACCCTCCGGGTATGCTCCCTTGGCCCTCGGGATCCAAGCGACGCTGCCGGTAATTGCGCCTCCCTTTTGGATCTGACGGGAGAAGTAATGGCGGAAGAGCGCCGTGTTGGGATGCACCCCGGCAAAGCCCTCGCAGAGGTGTGCGAAAAGGGCCATGCACGCCACGGCATTCGGAGTAAAATCCAGGAGGCGGAAGCCGAAGGTGTGCATAATGTCCTTGAAAAATCAGAGAACGGGGGACAAAGCCCACAAGAGAAATAGTCGACGAAGAGGGGATACCGATTTGGGGCAGGACCGGTGCTGGCAGGGACGACGCATGTGGCTGAATGCCCCGTCGTTTCTCTCCCCATCTTCACCCCCCACAGAAGCTTATTGTACTCCCGAAGCATGGCCACGTCGACCATCGAGGGGAAGAGGGCGAACTGCGCCCGTCGCGCCACCAGCTTGCTCTCCGATGGCTCCGCCGCCCCAGTATCTTTGGCTGCCCCTTTTCCTTTGGTGGATTTGGGTGCCATTGCGGCTGCAAGAAGCACAGGGCAGGGGATGGCAGAAGTGCGTCGATGATTGACGAAAGCAGGGGGCTCGAGAAGGAAGAAAGGGGGCGGCGGTTTCAAGATTGGGGAAGGTGCAGGGGAAGGGTAAAGTGAGCAGCGCGCCCGCGGTTATTCCTTTTTATGGGGAAGGCGCATGCCACCTCCTTTCCCATTAACTGTGATACGATGCATGCGTGCGGATGCTATCCCACGCATGCCTCCCACATCACACACGCTCCCTGAGGGAGTCCTGGATTTGGGGGTGTCCGGATGGCCGGACTATGACCTTTGGCCGGACTCTCAGACTATGAAGATACAAGATTGAAGACTTTGTCCCATGTCCGGATGGGACTTTCCTTGGCGTGGAAGGCAAGCTTGGCGATACGATATGAAGATCTCCTCCCATTGTAACCGACTATGTGTAACCCTAGCCCTCTCCGGTGTCTATATAAACCGGAGAGTTTTAGTCCGTAGGACGAACAACAATCATACCATAGGCTAGCTTCTAGGGTTTAGCCTCTCTGATCTCGTGGTAGATCAACTCTTGTACTACCCATATCATCAATATTAATCAAGCAGGAGTAGGGTTTTACCTCCACCGAGAGGGCCCGAACCTGGGTAAAAACATCGTGTCCCTTGTCTCCTGTTACCATCCGCCTAGACGCATAGTTCGGGACCCCCTACCCAAGATCCGCCGGTTTTGACACCGACATTGGTGCTTTCATTGAGAGTTCCTCTGTGTCGTCACGCTTAGACCCGATAGATTCTTAGATCATCAACCACGGCGCGGTCTAGGGTGAGATTTTTCTCCCCGGACAGATCTTCGTATTCGGTGGCTTCGCACTGCGTGCCAACTCGCTTGGCCATCTGGAGCAGATCGAAAGCTACGCCCCTGGCCATCAGGTCAGGTTTGGAAGCTTAAACTACATGACCGACATCCGCGGGGACTTGATCTTCGGCAGATTCGAGCCACGGCCGAGCGTGCCGCACTGTCCCGATGGGCATGACCTAACTCTGTCACCGGATAGCGCCCAAAGTGCCGCTCAGGTGTCCGCTCTGACCATTAGCTCGGAGCCGACTGCGCTAGTCGGGGATGGACGGTTGGACGCCGCCCCAGGAGCCGCAATCTCTACGGCGATAGAGCCGAATACCAGCCTAGTCCTTTGCAAGGCCCGTGACTCCAAGGTGCCAGACTCTGTTCCGGACTCCGAATCTTCCGCACCCCTTCCGATCGAACCCGATTGGGCTCCGATCATGGAGTTCACCGCCACAGACGTCTTTCAGCACTCGCCCTTTGGCAATACCCTGAACTCCCTAAAGTCTCTCTATTTGTCAGGAGAGCCTTGGCCGGACTATGGTCAGCAGGGTTGGGATGCGGACGACGAAGAAATTCGAAACCCACCTACCACCCACTTTGTAGCCACTGTCGACAATCTAACCGACATGCTCGACTTCGACTCCGAAGACATCAACGGTATGGACGCCGATGAAGGAGACGACCAAGAACCAGCACCTATAGGGCACTGGAAGGCCACCTCGTCATATGACATATACATGGTGGACACCCCCAAAGCAGGGGATGGCGATGAAAAAGCGGAGGATGACCCCTCCAAGAAGCAACCAAAGCGCCGACGTCAGTGGCGCCGCTCTAAATCCCGCCAAAGCAAGAACGGCGAATCCGACACCGAAGACGTCAACACCCCGGAGAGTGCCGAAGACATCCCCCTCCAGCAGGATTCATCGCAGGAGGACGAAGGAGCCAACCCTCATGAGAGAGCGGCCGACAGTGCGGTTGAGGACGACAAGTATATGCCTCCCTCCAAAGACGAGGCAAGCCTCGACGACGACGAATTTGTCGTACCAGAGGATCCCGTCGAACAAGAGCGTTTCAAACGCAGGCTTACGGCCATGGCAAGCAGCCTCAAGAAAAAACAGCAGCAGCTTAGAGCTGACCAAGACCTTCTAGCCGACAGATGGACTGAAGTCCTAGCGGCCGAAGAGTATAAACTCGAATGCCCCTCCAAGAGTTACCCAAAGCGCAGGCTGCTACCCCAACTAGAGGAAGCAACTAAACCTACATCACCAGCGTACGATGCGCCCGATCGGCCACCCCGTGGGCGCGACAGAGAGGCCCTTCGGCCCTCAATCCAAGCCGCACCCTGGTGCCGCTCTAAGAATACCAGAGCACGGGGAAACGCAATAGACCTGCAAGACATATTGGAGGATAAGGCAAGGCAAACAAGATCGATCTACGGATCGCGCGGGCGCCCTACATCATGTGACGATAAACGTCACACCGGATATGATAAATACGGCCAGGCCGAATACAACAGACCGAGCTCATCCGAGCTGCGTCCTGATATAGCCCAGTACAGGGGCGCCGTACACCCACTATGCTTCACAGACAAAGTAATGGATCATCAAATCCCCGAGGGTTTTAAACCCGTAAACATCAAATCATATGATGGCACAACTGATCCCGCGGTATGGATCGAGGATTATCTCCTTCATATCCACATGGCCCGTGGTGATGATCTGCACGCCATCAAATACCTGCCTGCCTGCTCGACATTGGCTTAACAGCCTGCCTGCAGAGTCAATTAGTTGCTGGGAGGACCTGGAATCCGCATTCCTTGACAACTTCTAGGGCACTTATGTGCGACCACCAGACGCTGATGACCTAAGCCACATAATCCAGTAGCCAGAGGAATCGGCCAGGCAATTCTGGACACGGTTCCTAACCAAGAAAAATCAAATAGTCGACTGTCCGGACGCCAAGGCCCTTGCAGCCTTTAGGCACAACATCCGAGACGAATGGCTTGCCCGGCACCTAGGACAGGAAAAGCCGAAATCTATGGCAGCCCTCACGACACTCATGACCCGCTTCTGCGTAGGCGAAGACAGCTGGCTAGATCATAGCAATAACATAACCAAGAGCCGTGGAAATTCGGATACCAAGGACAACAATGGTAGGTCACGTCGCAACAAGCACAAGCGCCGCATTAACGATGACAATACTGAGGATACGGCAGTCAATGCCGGATTCGGAGGCTCTAAACCCGGTCAGCGGAAGAACCCATTCAAAAGAAACCCTCCGGGCCCATCCAGCTTAGACCGGATACTCGATCGCTCGTGCCAGATACACGGCACCCCCGAACAACCAGCCAACCACACCAACAAGGATTGTTGGGTGTTCAAGCAGGCAGGCAAGTTAAGTGCCGAAACCAGAGACAAGGGGCTGCTAGCGATGACGAGGAGGAGCCCCGGCCGCCAAACAACAGAGGACAGAAGGGCTCCCCCCCGCAAGTGCGGACGGTGAACATGATATACGCAACCCATGTCCCCAAAAGGGAGCGGAAGCGTCCTCTAAAGGACGTCTATGCGTTGGAGCCAGTCGCCCCAAAGTTCAACCCATGGTCCTCCTGCCCGATTACCTTTGATCGAAGGGACCACCCCACTAGCATTCGTCACGGTGGATTCGCCGCACTGGTCCTAGGCCCAATTATTGACGGATTTCACCTCACTAGAGTCCTCATGGACGGCGGCAGCAGCCTGAACCTGCTTTATCAGGATACAGTGCGAAAAATGGGTATAGATCACTCGAGGATGAAACCCAAAAAGACAACCTTTAAAGGCGTCATACCAGGTGTAGAAGCCAGCTGTACAGGCTCTGTTACACTCGAAGTGGTCTTCGGATCCCCGGATGATTTCCGAAGCGAAGAGTTAATCTTCGACATAGTCCCATTCCGCAGTGGCTATCACGCCCTGCTCAGACGAACCACATTTGCAAAATTCAATGTGGTGCCGCACTATGCATATCTCCAGCTCAAGATGCCAGGCCCTCGCGGAGTCATCACGGTAAATGGAAACATCGAACGCTCTCTCCGAACGGAGGAGCACATGGCGGCCCTAGCAGCGGAAGTACAGAGTAGCCTCTCAAGGCAATTCTCCAATCCAGGTGTTAAACGTCCGGACAACGTCAAGCGAGCCCGAAGTAACCTACAACAAAGCCGGATGGCACGTTCCAAGCAAGCATAGCAGTGCGGCCCCAACCCCAGCCCTCGCCAGATGGTGATATCGGTACCACGCGGACATAATTACGCTTTAGAAATACCATGGGCATAAGGGGAGGGGCACAACTACGGCACGCCCAGAATGCGGCTCAACCGCACTAAGGGGCTCCCTATTCCGCTGTTTCTTTTTTATATACTTTCAGGACCCAACTATTCGGAAGGCCTGTCCGGCAATACACTGGCCGAACACACGATGCAACAGCCAGGGAGAGAACAAGCCGCGTCAATTGTCCAGGTGGTATCTATAACGAGCTTAATACCTGTTTTACTTAAAGTCCCGTAGCTTGCCCCTGGAGGGGGACATGTCAAATAATCCCATCTCTTGCTTATCGCACTATTTGTATCGTTCTGCTTTCATAGCAGCCCTTTTTTAATAAACAATACATAGCTCTTATCTATTATTGTATTCATCTATTTTTTATACAAATATGTTCAGTCATGACATTATGCAACCGTACACTTTGGTACGACCAATACACCAGGGGCTTAAGCACCCCATAACATGGTGTGAGAAGACCGAACACTCTCACGAGTGCGGCGCCCCAAACTTATAGCACTATATGCATCGGCTCCGAATCATGTCTTGGGTCAATAGTTGGGTTTGCCCGGCTCCCATGTTTTGGTACCTTACATTCCGCAATGTTGGCTAAGGTAGCGCTAGGAGAACTACTGCGATTGTGTCCCAGTTGAGCTGGGTTAACACCTCAGTAGAGAAAGCTAGAACTGACCGTCATGATAGTGCGAGAGACCGGTCGCTGTTCACGAGGTTTTTCGAGTCCTTAAAGACTTATGCCGCTTAGAGCGAGGAGCCGGACTTATCCGGCCTAGGCGTGGATAGCGCCCCGAACTCGGTCTTCCGAATACTAGGGGCTTCGCCGAAATTTAAAATTATAGAATTCTATGGCTAAGTGAGAGTGATAAAGCATTATAAGTCCGATGGCCTGGTTCGTTGTGCTGAGCGCCTCCCTAGATGGACCCAAGAATGGGAACAAGAGCGCTCAGGTTTATCCCGAATACCCCAGCACTCGTGGCATGGGGGTAGAAGCCGACGACTTGCATCTCTCAGATTTGATAAATGGCCGCACAGAAGGTAATATTTTAAATTAACAAGCGTTGCTTAACGCATATGAACAAAGTTTTCAGCATACATGATAACAGATGCGAGTCTACTCAAAAATTATATCTTTGGAGCATTCACCCGCTATAAGGCGGACACCCTTCAGGACGCCCTTATAATACATCTCGGGCGTGCGATACTCCTTGCCCGGCGGTAGCGCGTCCGTCAATAGCTTCTCAGCGTCCACTTGCCCCAGTGCACTTTAGCACGGGCGAGGGCCCGACGGGCACCTTCAATACAGACGGAGCGCTTGACGACTTCAATCCATGGACAAGCGTCCACCAGCCGCCGCACCAGACCGAAGTAACTCCCAGGCACGGCTTCTCTAGGCCACAGCCGAACTATGAGGCCCTTCATGGCCTGTTCGGCCACCTTGTGGAGTTCGACCAGCTGCTTCAGCTGGTCGCTCAGGGGCACCGGACGTTCGGCCTCAGCATATTGAGACCAGAATACCATTTCCGTAGAGCTCCACTCCTTGGCTCGGTAGAATGCGGCAGCATCACACACACTACGGGGCAGATCGGCGAACGCTTGTGGAGAGCTCCGGATTCGGGTAAGTAACAGATAATTCACTTTTATATGCTTGCTTTGCATAAAGAATGCCTTACCCGCCACTATTTTCTTTATCGCCTCGATCTCCTGGAGGGCCTTCTGGGCTTCGGCCTTAGCGGTTTTGGCACTCTCAAGAGCCAAGGCGAGCTCGGACTCTCGAGTCTTCGAGTCATGCTCCAAACTCTCGTGTTTTTCCACGAGAGCCTGGAGCTCTTGCCGCACCTCCGCCACCCGCGCCTCCTGCTTCTCTCGCTCGGTGCGCTCCAAGGCCGCACTGTTTTCGGCCTTGGACACTGCTTCCTTCAGGGTCGCCACCTCGGCCGTGGCCCCTGCAACATTTACGTTGGTCCTGTCATTATTTGCAACCAAGTATTTCTATATACATTTACATGCGGTATTACATACCCTCCTTGTCCTCGAGCTCCTCCTTGGCACGGCCGAGCTCGTTCTCGGACCGCTCGAGGCTCTCCTTCAATGCATTGACCTCCGCAGTCAGTGCGGCAGAGGTCAGCACCGCAGCCTGCATTCCCATATTGACATATTTATGTTAGACTCCTGCGGATATCTTTTCAGATCCTCAGCTCGGCTTTTCTTTCCGAACACCAAACTGAGCATCAAGGGCTACTGTCTATGTGGTAACATTTTTATATGTTTTAAATACTTACCTCAAAGCCTGTTAGAAGGCTCGTACAAGCTTCGGTCAGCCCGCTCTTGGCGGACTGAACCTTTTGAATCACCGCACTCATAACAGTGCGGTGCTCCTCGTCGATGGAGGCGCCGTTAAGCGCCTCCAACAAATCGTCCGGTGCCTCCGGTTGGACAGAGGCTGCCGGTGTAGTAGGCGTTCCCTTCTTGCGAAGGCGCTGCCTACCGGTCTCTAGAACCGTTCATGGTTCCGGAGCAGTGTCCGGCCCAGAGCCGGACTTGGATCCCTCCGGGGCTTTACTCTCTTTGGGCCTGGAGTCCGGGATTTCGCCTTGCGGCGCCTCTAGGACCACCTCCTCCTGGTTTAGTCCCTTTAGGGACTCCACCTCGGCGTCGTCCGTAGGGAGAGGGGAGGAGGCCGTCGGAAGTGAAGCACTATTCACATCCGCCGAATCCAAGGAGCCGCTCCTCGAATCGTCAAGCTGAGCCTTGGGCAGACTGCATGATCAAATTCGGCATCAGAAAATACCAAATAATAGAGGAGCGCCATAATTTATTCGGATATCCGAATGCTTACGATTTTGCTAGGGGCTTGACCCTGGATGGCATTCCTCCCCGCCGTCTTCGGCATCGGAGGTGTAGTCCAGCAGGAGGGTTCTCCCCTTCTTGGACCCTCCGGCCTCCCCAGTTGGGGCGGCCTTCCTTTTCTTTCCTCCCCCCGTTAGAGGGGAAGAGGCTTCTTCTTCTTCCTCCTCCTCGTCCTCAGAGGCGGAGGGTGCTTCGGGGTTCTCAGGCGATGAATCCGACACCACCAGTCGCCGGGAACTCTTTCGAGTCCCCGTGGCCTTCTTCTTGGCCTTCTTCTCCGGCACCACGTGAGGTGCCGGAACCAGCAGCTTCATCAAGCGAGCGTCCGATGGGTCTTCGGGCAAGGGAGCCGGACAGGTTATCTGTCCGGCCTTCTTCTGCCAGTCCTGTTAAAGGGATGGGGGTTTAGATCCCGCATAGAATCAAATCTATGGAAAACAAATACCCCGTAATGGGAAAATTAAGCTCACCGCTCTGGCTTGGCGCTTGGCGCAGAATCCGCGATCCTCGGTGATGGGAGGGGAGACCTCGGAGCTCTTGAATAGCACCTTCCAGGCATCCTCGTGCTTTGTGTCGAAGATCCGGGGCAGAGTCTTGTGCTGGGCCGGGTCGAACTCCCACAAGTTGGAAGCCCGTCGTTGACACGGGAGAATCCGGCAGAAGAGCTTGACCTGGACTACGGTGACAAGTTTAACCTTCCTGCCGATCAGGTCTTTGATGCAGGTTTGAAGTCCGGTCACTTCTGTCGAATTACCCCACAATAGGCCCGTCTCTTTCCAAGATGTGAGCCGTGTGGGGATGCGAGATCGGAATTCGGAGGCCGCTGCCCATTCAGGGTCACGCGGCTCAGTGATATAGAACCACCCCGATTGCCACCCTTTGATGGTCTCTATGAAGGCACCCTCGAGCCATGTAAAATTGGCTATCTTGCCCACCATGGCACCTCCGCACTCCGCTTGGCGGCCGCCCACGACCTTCGGCTTGACGCTGAAAATCTTCAGCCATAGGCCAAAGTGAGGCTGGATGCGGAGGAAGGCCTCGCACACGACGATGAACGCCGAGATGTTGAGGATGAAGTTCGAGGCCAGATCATGGAAATCTAGGCCGTAGTAGAACATGAGCCCCCGAACGAACGGGTGGAGAGGAAAGCCCAGTCCGTGGAGGAAATGGGGGAGAAAAACAACCCTCTCATGGGGCCTAGGGGTGGGGATGAGTTGTCCCCCATCTGGAAGCCGGTGCGCGATGTCGTCAGACAAGTATCCGGCCTTCCTCAACTTTTTGATTTGCCCCTCCGTGACGGAGGAGGCCATCCATCTACCTCCCGCTCTGGACATGAATTGAGTAGGTTGAGGTGGGAAGTGCGGGCTTGGGCATTGGAGCTCGAGCGCGCAGGGACGGATAAGCAAAGGAGGAAGAAGGCGTAAATGGAAAGGGTAGATCCTTATCCCCTTATATGGGCGGCCGAAACTATGAGCCCCCACCGGCCTAATAAAACTCGCTTATCTCCTCGGTTAATGGCACGGTTGGGTTACCCACGCCCGTATTGATGAGAATCCCGGAATAAGGGGACATGATCTCTGCTTTGACAAGACGTGCCAAGGAAACCGCCTCGCTAAACGCATTGAGGTGGAAAAGTAAAATGATTCGAATAAAGGCTTGGCCATGGCGTGATATCACGCTACGGGATACGTCAGCAGATTGGATTGGTGCATATATTATTCTCTCTACGGTGGTATGTGGAACTTATTTTTCAGAGCCGGACACTATCCTTGTGTTCAACATCTTCTATGAAGTATTCGGAGGAGGAACCCGCCTTGCAATGCCGAAGACAATTTGCGCGCCGAACTCGTCGTCATTGAAGCCTGGTTCAGGGGCTACTGAGGTAGTCCTGGATTAGGGGGTGTCCGGATGGCCGGACTATGACCTTTGGCTGGACTCCCGGACTATGAAGATACAAGATTGAAGACTTCGTCCCGTGTCTGGATGGGACTTTCCTTGGCGTGGAAGGCAAGCTTGGCGATACGATATGAAGATCTCCTCCCATTTTAACTGACTCTGTGCAACCCTAGCCCTCTCTGGTGTCTATATAAACCGGAGAGTTTTAGTCCGTAGGACGAACAACAATCATACCATAGGCTAGCTTCTAGGGTTTAGCCTCTCTGATCTCGTGGTAGATCAACTCTTGTACTACCCATATCATCAATATTAATCAAGCAGGAGTAGGGTTTTACCTCCACCGAGAGGGCCCGAACCTGGGTAAAAACATCGTGTCCCTTGTCTCCTGTTACCATCCGCCTAGATGCACAGTTCGGGACCCCCTACCCGAGATCCGCCGGATTTGACACCGACACTCCCCCACGACACGTCTCCAATGCAGGTCGTGGGGGAAGCGCAGCAGACAGAACAGTTACCGCGATAAAAATCCGCCCCAACTGCCCGCGCTGGGCCTGGCCCAACAACGTGCTGCGTTTATGTATGGCCCAGGCCCGGGGGCTCCTGTCGGTGTACAAAAGTAGGGGCTCTACTTTTGACCCCTTTACTTGTGCATGGGCAGTCAGAGCCACCTGCCATGGCCACACATAACAGGGCAGGAAAGGGGAGCCGGAGAGAAGCCGAAGGCACAAGACAAACAAAGCAACGACAAGGACCAAGGCCACAAAGATCGGATGGACGAAGCAGGTTTCCCCGGCAAGGACCCTTGCCGGGACAGCCTTGGCGGCCCCAGCAAGACCCTTGCCGGGGCAGCTCACCCACACCAGTGGAGCGGGCCACCCTCGAGCCATGGTCTCCAACAGCCATGTTGGACCAGGGCTCGGGAGGCACCCCCGTGGTGGCATGCAGATCTTTGTGAAGACAAAGAATAGTCAAGATCAAATGAGGATAGGAAGGCAACAATCCTCGGCAGGGTTCTTACCAAGGAAGCCCACGAGACCCCCCGGCAAGGTCCTTGTCGGGGACGACTGCGTGCCGTGGCAAGACCCTTGCCGGGCCACCCGGCAAGGCCCTCGCCAGGCGCGCCAGCAGGGCCAATGCCTGGCCCACACCAGCAAAGTCTCCGCCGCCGTTTGCATGCAGCTGCCGACCCAACTAGTTGGGCAGGCACCTGCGTGGCAACATGCAGCCCTTCGTGGAGGCTCCACCACCATACCACCTCAGCTGCCTGCCTGCCCACATGGCATCGCATGCATCGCTAGCTAGGGCGCGTGTCAAAGCAAGGAGGAGCGGCGACGGACGGGACAGGCCTCGCCCCAATCCCCGATAAAGTGAAGGGACACCTAAGCCTTGCATTAAATGTGCTTTGTCCTGTAATACCAGCGATAAGCCCGCAACATTGTAGCATTTTCCACCTCCTGTGTGCCACTGTGGCAGCCCCTTTCGCCTATAAAAGGAGGCCCATGGTGCACTGGAGAGGGATTGGGCTTTTCGAACCTGGCAGTACCCAGAGCTAGTTCAAGAGCTCAAGAACACTAAATACATCCACCAAAGCAGGATCGTAGGGTTTTACACATCTTTGCGGCCCGAGCTTGGGTAAATCCCCTTTGTGATGTATACTAGTCCCGCTCTTCTCACGATCCCGCGCCCCGCAACCGTAGTAGGGATTCTAGTGATCCCATAGGTGCTGTTTCCCACCGACAACGTACTCATACTGTAGCAGTACTAGTACTACGTTTTCTCAACTAGTAGTGCGATGTACTGTACTTCTAGTGTAGTCTAGTATAATGCACCAGTTTTGAACTCTTGAATCTCAGGGCCAAGGAGCTATAGTTGGAAGTGGAGGGTACTTCTGTTCTCTAGAACCATCATTGTACTATCAATGCAGGGAAAGTACACCTGCATAGTGGCCTAGTGGGCACTCTCGATGGTCTATTCAGCCGCTCCTCTCACGTAGCTGGCCTACTCAGCCGCTCCTCTCACGCACACACTAGCAGCCGGTTTATCAGCGATAGTTACTGCGGGGGCAGAACATTTGAGTTATTTGATACAGTGAGACTAGGCTTTTCACTTCCATTTGTGAAGGTGTAATGGATCTCGTCAAACTTTTTTAGTAGTTCCTTCTTTATGAATGAGATGAAGCAAAGCTTTTGCCTCCATTTCAAAAAAAACGTCAAGAGGAATTTCTTTTATAGTAGAGCCGATAATGGAGTGAAGTCCATGTGTGCAATGCCACAAGTTACAGAGTAGTAGTAGAGCACTTTACGTACAGAGCCATATTACACAGTTCCCAATGCCCCACCAGGATTTTCTAGCTTCTCGGGCTTAATTGGGAGGCGCTAATTTAAATATGCTACTAGCTACTGAGGAAGCTGCAAGCAAGTTGCGGCTAGGGCGAGCACGCGAGCCACAAGATGCTGGGAAGGAAAACCCATTCACGTGGCTAGGCTATCCAGTGCACCCAGATTATGGTGCCACACGTTCGTTTGACTTCAAAACTCAAACTACGGTGTAAAATATTGGCTCGCAACAAAGTTACTATTTAAAAAAAGGCCGTCGTGCGTTCGGCCGGGATCGAACCCACAAAACGAGGTATACACTCCCGCAACCACTAGTAGTACTCGTTGGAGTACAACGCAACCTAGAATCGCCTTTTGTCGCTAGTAGTACATTGTTCCTTACAAGAAATCCCTAATAATGCAAGAAACCACTAATAATGCCAAGAAACAACTACCACTTGCATACGTGGCAGACTTAAGATAAGACTACCTTATCAACCATTGTACATGCTCTTACCAACCAGCCCTACCAAGAAACGACTACTCTACAAAGTGCCGTTATAGGCACGTTTCAACCCATGGCCCTGTTTGGATACATTTGTTGTCAATCTAACCCTGCCATCCAAACACCACTTTGGTTAGAGTTAGTTCAGGGTTAGAATCTAACTCTAACCTCTGACAGGGCCTATGTCGCCCATTAAGGCCTTCCACTATGTAGGCCAAAGGAGGTGCCAAATCTACTTCTGCACAATTTGGCACTGGTGCCCTCCATAGCCCATGTGGTGCTATAAAAAATATTGTGGGAACCGGAGCAAGTGCTGGCACCGATGCCCACTTCCAACATGACAATAAAATACATTAAACTATGCACCGATGCCCATTTCCAGCGCGAAGGATCGACGGGGAGGTTGGCTTGCTCGATTTCTTTATGTACATGCGGGTCCCGCTTTTCTAGCTACGGGCTGCAAACCAACGGTGTGAGGGTGGTGCCAAATTATTTCCTAAGTGCATCGATGCCCAATCTACCATATTTTAATGCACCAGGAACCGGTCACATAGTGGAGGGACTAAGTCAATGTCTTCTATTCGACCGGGCGTTATGACTTGTAGGACCTACATGTTAGTCTGCACAAAAATCCCCGAGTGAACTCCTACCTCCGGCCCGTCCACCTAGTCATCCTCGGCCATGGGACGCAGCTACCACCGCAAGCAGAAGGCGAGGTCAAAACCGCCGGCGATGCGGAGCCCATCTTGCGGCAGCCCAGATGCCAGCTCCATCCGGCGCTCACGGCCGCTAGCTAGCCAAGATAGCTCCGTCCAGCTGCTTTTCTGCAAGGTTTGATAGCTAGATTGTCACGGCGGCGCAGCGGCTTGCTCATGCGCACTGCGCTAAGGCCAGCCATCTGGCTCGAGCGAAGGCCAGCGCGGCGGCTTGCTCGCTCGTGAGTCACACTTGGGCCAGCCTGCCAACCCATGCGGAGGCCAGCGCGGCGTCCAGCCCGTCCGGCAGAGCGGCGGCCAACTCGCTCATCACCGGCGCCACCGACGAACACGCATCAGTACTGTTTGAAGTAATGTTCAGGAAAAATAATGATTTGAGGGGGAATAACAAGATAGAAGGTCAGATGTGGGTCCCTCGTGTCAACGGTCAAACAAAATGTGTTGGTTTAAGATGCCTCGTCAGCACGGACGTGTGGGCCAACTCTGTCATAAATGGGTTTGAACAAACCTAATTGGTACTCCCTCTGTCCCATAATATAAGATGTTTTTGCAAGCTAAACTAGCTTGCAAAAACGTCTTACATTGTGGGACAGAGGGAGTACTAGGTAGTAGTTTTTGGCGTGGATTAAGAAATTTTGGGTATGTTTTTGCTATTTTTTGTACAATAGATTCTTCCTAGGGGCTGGTTGAAAGTGGTAGGTTTTTGTTAAATACTCTACATATTGTAAGTAGGAGTGAAAGTTAAGCTTTGGAAGCCAAAAGCAAGGCTAGTTATATAGTGCGTATGTGTACATGATTGAAAGTAAATATCAACCATGAGTGACTAATATCTTGATGGAAAACTCGAAACTATGGAATACCAGGGGGAAAATTGCATGGTTGGAAATACTAGCAATGTTCATGTGCGTTGCAACGAATCATAATTAGAATAATACTTATTCACAAACTTCATACAAAACACTCTAATTTTGATATACATATATCACTAGATATATATTATGTTTCATTTAGAATATATTTTTCACCTGCAAAAAAAACAATTAGAATATATTCCTTGGGCTGTTTTGGTGAGGTCAGGGAGGGATGTGGTTGGTTTTAAGATACTAATTATGGGTTTTCCTACAAATTGGTAGACAAGTGGTATGTTGGTGAGAAAAGGCAACAACTTACCTCACAGTTGTTAGATGTAGATCTAATGGTCAGAAACGACGGATGGCAGACACACCATCATCACCAAATTAGTCTTCTGTAGGAGTACTAACAAGATCCATGCATTGCACGGAACATCAAGATGCATTTTCTTAAAACACTTGTTGTGATTGACCCATGCATGAGTAATTCCATGTGTAAAAACTAATGATATCTCGAGAAATAGGAGATAAGGTGAAGAGGAGTGGGGCGTGGTGGTGATTGGTGGTCGGACTGAGTGGAGGCATGGGGATTGACGACGCCGGCAGCGGCCACCAGTCCAGTTTGTTCCAGAGGCTTCCTTTCTTAATTGCTCAGCAGAGGTTGTTGGAGATAAGGATGAACGAGGGAAGGCCTTGTCTGCAAATGTGAAGAGGGGTGCGGGTATCTTTTAGTTTAATTTCCATGCGTCAGATATAGATCGGACGGTCTATATTGCAAGATGGCACGTGTACCATCCTCACCAACTCGGTTTTTTATAAGAGAAGAAATATAAGTATGGAGATACAAACGTATTGTCGATACTTGTTTCCGTAAACTAGCATCTACATTCTATTCAACGCCTCAACATGTGGGGCCTTAGCACAATGACTTCTTGACTGTGTAGAACAAAGGTTTTGCCGTCGCCGATAAGGAGGGGGTGACGGTGGCGCGCTTTTTGGCTTGCTCTAGTCCTAGTAGTCATACTAGGTGGTCTAAGCACGTGTAGATATATTCTTTTTCATGTCTCATGTTCGACGTACTGCCACGACTGTTGATGAATAGACGGTAAGTTATTCACGGGGAAACCCTTGTTGAGCATGTTTGTGAGAGAGATAGTGTGTGTGTGTGATATGTCTAGAGACTGAGGCAATGATAACTGATTCTTTGTGTCTATGTGTGTGGAGGATAGAGAGAGACATGTACATGGTGTTTTGTGTTGTGTAACGTGGAGACACATATACATAATTAGAGAGTGAGTGTGTGACATACACATGCGGACATGGGGAGAGATGAGGATCCAGATAAATGGGTGTTTGTGCGTGTCTGTGTGTGTTTGTGCGCGCGTTTGTGTGTGAGAGGGAGTGTGTGTGTGTGTATGTGGAGTAGAGAGACCACTAATGATGTAAACCTATTATAAGGGAAGGGGGAATGGTGTGACATGTGTAGTAGCGGGATAGCATGGGTGCGGGCAGGGGGAGCAGACTATTTGGAAGAGACATCGAGTGTGTGTGGGAGAGGGGT
>NC_041385.1:560772485-560815983 GCF_002162155.2 Triticum dicoccoides
GAGAGAGAGAGAGAAGAGAGCTAGTGACGGAGAGAGAGAGAGAGAGAAGAGAGCTAGTGACAGAGAGAGAGAGAGAGAGAGAGAGAGAGAGAGAGAGAGAGGAAGAGAGGGGGCGAGAGGGGTCGTTTGTGTCCATAAATGGCGTATAGATAGGGAGACAATGTTGATGTTATTCGAAATTGGCCTATGTACGGAGATGCAAGGGAAGCGAGTCATCGTGTGTGTGATAGGGACTTCATGAGAGATCTAGAGTAGATGGTGTAGAGAACATTGTGCGAGATCGAGAACGATGATACATTAGGGAGCTATGGAAAGAGTCACACATATATGTATACATGGAAGGAGCTGGGGCGGGTCCGCATGTGGGAGAGATAGAAAGAGGAGAGTGGTGCACAAGGAGACAAAGTGTGCTTGTTTGCAGTGGGGGTGGTGTGTGAGGTGAGTGTGCGAGAACCACATAACTAGGGAGATAGACGTTTGGGGGCGATGTTTTGTGTGTATGGGAAAGATACACTCTACATAGTGCGTGTGCTTGGGAAAGAGAGATGCTGGGAGACCTAGAGAGTGGGGGAAGAGATGTGTGCATGCCCGAGAGACAAAGTCATAGAGACCTAAATTGGGGTCCGGACTTTAGAAGAGAGAGGGGTGTTAATGTGCTCGTGTGTTGGTGTTTGGGGGAGAGAACGACTTCTCTCTGTGTGTGGGGGGCGACGAGGGGGGGGGGAGGTTGGCTTCAGATAAAGAGTGAGGTGTCTATATTTGAGGGACTTTAGCATAATTGAGATATACATGGTCAATAGTGTGTGCACTCATGGTTGATCAATTTGTTTCACAGTTTGGACTATGAGATAACGATACTTTTGAACATGCGTGATATACCTTGATGTACGAGAATTACAAACCTAAGATTGGAATTTAGGAATTTGACTCCATCATTAGCTTTTGTAATTCATTTAAACCGAGGTACATTTTTTAAGCCGGGATTTCGTGATTTCAAATTCATATATCAAACCTAGAGATATACACATACGGGCATGTTCAAACTTTATAATCATCCACTTTATTCATACACATACACATTTTTGCTTTTGTCATCATATTTAGGATAAACAAATTGGGAATTTCATTTGAATTCGACCGTATGATGGTATTTGCTTGCAGTAGCTCAATGATCCATATTTGAATTGAATGGACAATCTAAGTTTCGAGTTGGCGACACTGATTTTCAAAACTTGCAATTTTTTGCATGCAAAACAAACAAATTCTCGGCCATGATATCATAGTCGTCTGTACAAGAGCAGAATATAATTTCAAGTGCCAAAAGCTTTCGAACTTCCCACTCACATCGAAATATCTCGCACCCAAAATTTTGGCCCTGCGATATTCCTATTTTACCCCTGCCACATGAACGGAAATGGGCTGCTTTGGTAACTCCATTGTTTTCCCTCTTTGCCCCCAACATTCTTCCCTAGAGCCCCTCCCCTTCCCCTTCCCGACCCCCCAACCATGGCAAACCACCGAATCTAGTCCTCCGCCACAGCGGTGGACCTCACACCCCGCTGGATCTACCTTCCGCACCTTGGAACCCCCAACTGCCAACTCACCATTCGCCGGAGCCGCTTCAGCGACTGGCTTGTCCACCACTCCAAATCTCCTTGACCTCCATCATGGTCCACCGCACCAGATCTGCTTAACCGGCGCCCTCGTCCACCACAGTGTAGGCCCTTCACTGACTCCCTCATCCGCCCCTTTGCTGGCCCTTCATACAAGCCCTCGTCCACCGCAACAGATTCGCCTCACCGAAAGCATTGTACAACGCGCCCGCTGAAGCCTTTATCCACAACACCGAACCCGCTCCACGGACGCCATATTCAACTCCACCGGCCCTGCTTTACCGACGCCGCAGCCTCATTAGGTTATTTCGATTTGTATTCCTTCGGCTTTTCTCTTTATCGTGCAACTGTTCACTTACCACAAATGAGCTTTCTTGTATGTCGACAGGCGCCGCAACCGTAGCACCGAAGCCGCTTCAGTGACGGCGACAGCCGGCCCAAACTCAACCGCAACACGAGCACCATCGACGATCCTTAGCTATCAAGTATGACAACGACACCCATACGCCGCCGAGAATCCGGTACTATTATCCAATGGCTGACGCCTACATTCACTTTCTTAGCATAAGCACCGCACCTTTGAATTTCTTCAGAGCATCATTCAGTTTTTCATGAGATGCGTTATTCTGCTTGCACCTGTAGGGACATACTTCTAGCAGTGAACATGTTACATGTGCTAAATTACATACCAGTGCACATATAGTTAATACGCTTTAGTTTTGTCCTAAGTATTACTGTACTTCCTAGATACCACTGCCTACTATTTTACTTCTTGAATGCTATATTTATGATAATGGTGTTGTTCTGATGCCACCTGTTGGTTCCATCAGACTGCTTAATGTTCTCTATGCTTAATTACACATCAGCAAACTAGCATGTGGTTCCGCTGCTTTTTGTTCGTTTTAGCCTACATTTTCTGATGCTAGCTATTACATCACTGCTCTGAGCCTCTGTTCATTACTTGTTTGTGTGTTCTTGATCTTCCCAAGTTCATGACTAATTTGATGCTTCTATTAATTATGGAGCTGCCAACCCCATCAAGCAAAATATTTGTTCTTTTGGGGTTGGCACCTCGAACAAGCATAAAAATAGAGGGAAGCAGATATATTGTCGTGTATGCACACACCCTTCTTTCATTAGTTTAGATGAACCATTGATGATCAATTCGACCAGTGCATGCGATTAAAATTAATTTTACCTAAATAGATGGTGCAGAATAAACTACAAGCAACTAGATTTGGAACCACGGGATGCTGACGATATCTTCAAAGAACATTGTAACAGCAGTGAGGCTTCACAACAACATATGGTAAGCCAGTGTGTTTTAGTACATGTGAAATATAATGCGAGTGGGCTGCTTTCTTGGCTTGTGCCCTCAACCTGTAATCCTACAAAATTACAAATAGTTCAGTAATCTGCTTTGCTGTATTGCTTGATTCGAATGCTTGTTTGTTGTTACGCTATACCTGAGTTGGCCAATATGTCAGGAGTGCCTGCTGTACTATCGTAAAGAAATGCATGCCTAGTTCATTTGAGTCCTTAACTTTTCCTCTGAACTTCATCACAAGACTGTCTTTGTAGTTTATATGAGGCCACACTGTTAAGTGCTTTCTCATATTATTTCAACTACTTAGATGCCTTGATAACTTAAATATAGCGGTGGTACACTCCCTTTCAACTAGGGATGTCAACTTGGTCCCGTTTAATCCCGATTAAAGTCCACTAGTGGTATGATAGTTCAAAAGAGTTTTTGTTTTTTGAGGAAAATGAACTAGGGAGCTAGAAAAAACTAACTAGATGGGACCGACGGATGTCGTTTATTTGCCACTTACATCCCTAGTTTCATCTTACCATTTTAATTTCTTTTCGGCTGATGTTGCTTCGAACCATTTAAATATACCTTGACATGCTCATCAATAATTCGTATGTCGTTTACCATGTAAGCTTACTGCCTGGATCATGCGATAACTATCTCTTACTTATGTCCAGGGGAAACCTTTCAGGATGCCGTTCACACTAGGACACAATGTATAACCCCAGAATCTATTTGTGGAAGTAGTGCGCCATCCATGTTACCAGATGGTAGCAGTTCAGAGGCAACACCGCCGGAGAGCAGTCTGAGCATAGATATTATAGTTCTTGAGGCTCTACTAGAGGCAGAAAGAGATGGTGTGGCTGCCATGAATGAGGTAATCTTTATCTTGAGGCTAGAAATTATGGAATTAGCGGCACGCATTATGCAAGCAACCCAAGAATTGGAGGAAGTAAGAATGTTGCATTTGAAGACGGAGGAGGTCCTGCTGTTTCTTCTATCTGAAGCCCAGGGTAATCCCGGTTCTTCTTTAGATACCAGTTGAAATTGTCATTAGATTATTGTACTTGCATGTTGTGTCATGTCTCTGAATGGATTATGTTGTAAGACCCCCTATGTTGTCCATGTGTTGTAATGATCCGAATTTTTTAGGCGAGGTAATCCTTAGTACTTGTATGATTGGCATAAGGTGAACTGTTTTTCGTGTGAGCACATTGTATTGGATGAAATAACTGTTTGACTCAAAGTGTATCCAACCTACTGAATTCGAAGATCACGGCATTTCTAAATCATAATCATATATAAAGGTGGAATAAATCTTTGTTGTGGTTTTGAAGAAATAAATACCAAAACATAGAATTATCTGTGGATATTCATAATTGAATACAAATTGGATTTGAATTTTGTTTGCCAGGGCCCAGGGAAAACATGAATGCTAATTCTCCCAAGTTTTGAACGAAGCGGCTAAACACCCACTATAATTTGTGGGCTGCCCGAAGCAAATGTTTGCGAGATGGAAATTACTGTCTACCCCTGACACTTGACATCCTTATCGACCAGATTTACACTGTTGTCGATAGGGGTAGACTAGTAACTTCAATTAGACGTGACACGATGGCCTCTGAGCCCATCCAGACACTGTGGGCGCCAAACGTGGGCGGCAAAACACATTTGATTCAAGCTCGCATGAAAGACATGTGTCTCTTCCTCCATTTCCCTATTCATACACGGTGGGTGGCAAAACAAACTCTCCTCGTCCGAAATCGATGTAGGCTAATATTTAAAATAGGGGCAGATGTGTAACTTCCCTTAGACGTGACACAACCACCCTACCTGTCATCCCCATTCATACACCATGGGCGCCAACCGTGGGCGGCAAAACACCCTCTCCTCGCCCGAAATAGTTACCGGCAAATATTTGGGAGATGCGAGATTACCATCCTATCCCCAACCGACGCGATGTCCGAAATTTTAAATGGGGGATAAGTTCGTAACTTTCCCACATTTCAGAGAAACATGTCCCAAAGTTTGAGATCCCCCCTCCCCTCCATTTCCCTATTCATACACCGTCGGTGGCACGACAACCTCCGCACTGCGGCCAGCCTCCTCCGTCCGCCACCCCATCCTCCACCTTGCCGGAGCCACTACCCCTACCCCATCGTCCATTGCAAGAGATGGACGTCTCTCATCCACGACACTAGACCAGGATCCTTTCATCGCCTCCTCTCGCTTCATCAGCGCCGTCGTCCACCTTGCCGTTGCCGCTCCTACGACTGCCTCGTCCACGGCCACAGTATATATCCCCCGACCCGGTCGTCTGCCGTCTAAAGTCTTCTTCCCCGCCGCCGACAGCCATCGCACCCGTAGCACCCTCAACGTATCAGCATAGGCCTACATGGCGTCGCAAGAGAGGTGGTACTCTTCCATATGTGCTTAAGTTATTGATCTCACCCGGAAAATAGATCGTAATTTGTTTACTGTACTTTTCTTGTCTGTACCAAATCGTAGTGGCTAGTTGAAAGCAAACATTGGTTGCGAAGTAGCTTTGTCCGTTTTGCACCTTCAGATCCGCCATGGCACAGGCACTATACTCATAAAGCTTATGGTTTCCCCCCTTTATATTCACTCCCATCATCGTAGGTGCTTCGTGTCGTGCTAGCACTGCTCCTCAAGACCTCAACCCAAAGCTTACGTGTTGAAATACGAATCTGATATGATGCTCATATCACTAAAATAGAGAACGTTTAATTGGTCACCTAATGTTCCTATATTCGTTTCGAAAAGCATATGTGCCACCCACTGGTCCAGCTAGTTCCACTTTCTTGATTTTTCTCTTGATGCTTATGGTTTTTCCCTTTTATCTACTCTACTATGATATGCGTAGGTGCTTCCTGTCATACTAGCATTACTCAACCCTTCAAGCTAAACAACACAACACTCAAAATTTGAAAGCTTAGTTGTTCAAATATGATTGTGATATGATACTGATATTAGTTAACAGACACATTTAATTGGTTAGCTAAAGGTCCCACTTGAGTTTCCAAATGCATGTCGCGACATATAGAGAGACAGCAGAATTGCATTTCTTTGTCACTTGTTGACTGTACTTTCTTGTCCATACCAAATCTTGTTATTTCAAAGCAAACATCGGTTGCTAACTACCCTTTGCACGGTTTGCAGCTTCAGATCTGCCATCCCGCTGCCACGGTCAACACTGTACTCATCATGCTTATGGTTTCCCCATTTTATGATGACCACGATCAGCCTACGTGGTTCGTGTTGTAATAGCACTGCTCCACCCAACGAGCTAAACAAGCTTAGTTGTACAAATTCATATATGATATTACGCTGATATTAGTAAAACTGAGAGATGTTTAATTGGTCAGCTAAATGTTCCTACTTTAGTTTCGAAATGCATGTGAGCCACATATGGAGAGACCGGAAGGAATAGTATTTCTTTGTTCACTCTAGTTCATCATGGGTGGCCAACCGACATTGTATTGAAAGACTTGTAATATCTTCAATCTGCTTGCTCTTCTGCTCTTCTTTAAGATGATCCTCTTCTCTTTCAGTCGACTGGTCAGGTCGAGTTGTTCTTCCTTAGTATATTTTGAATCTGTTAGGTTAGGTCGACTTGTTCTTCTTTACTATATGTTGAAGCTGTCATCTGAAGTGTCATCACTTCTGGAGCTCTCATATTTTGAGTAGTAGGCCACATTATGTTAATGCACACACCAAATTACAGCATGCATGGCATCTCTTAAAAGAATTGCAGAGATAGCACAAAGGGGTTTACAGGAAGGCAGTATTGGATTAGAATCACTTCTACATTACAAAGATAATCTCAATTGTTTTTATGTTTTCATGCATGTCAGATACTGAACATTATCAAAATGAATTTGAGAATGGGTGCACGAAAGGAATATTGCGGAACAATCCACTGGCTAACAAACTTGCCATGGTGGAGGATGGCCTATCTTATTCACCCATCAAGGTGCTTGCTCTAACTTGGCAAGGTTGTATTGGTCACACATATTTTGCATCTCACCTCTTGCATTACTTCTACTTTGTTACACCATGTTCTTAGTTTAAGCATCATATATGAGTATATGCCATACCTATCCATTTTCTGTACCTATTCCATGTGTCGTCATACTATGTTTTTCCAGTCAAATATTGTTCTTTCGTAATAGATGTCCAAAAGGAAGAGGGTGAGTGCAGATCCTCAAGGAGTACAAACTAGGTATTTAGAAAAGGTAGTGATACCTGTTAAATCAGATAGATCAGCAACCACAGAAAACACAGGCCCGACTGTACCACACTTTACCCCTACTCCAGTGGCCAAACCCCTATTAGAACTGCTGAGAGCCTAGCGTTAGGTACTGTCTATGATATCAATTCAAAATTTGAAGTCCTAAATTTCTGCATCTGCCTTACCTTCTCTCTTGTATGAAAACTAATTTCAGATGAATATCCTTGCTCAAACAATCATACGATCTCACAACAATACTAGGCTCTGCATTGCTCTTGTCAGTACCTCTCTCCCTTTTGCCTTGTAATGATGTACTTAATTAATTGCTATTTGATTATGTATCATCACTCCGCACATGAGCTTCATTATCCTCTGTTTCTTCCAATATTATTTGATCTATATTTACTCTTTGCAAAATGTAGAATAATGGCAACACTTATAAAGAATTTTCTTTGGGGAATTTATTGAATTATCCTTCCATCAACATGGAGAAGGGCTTTGTCCAACCCGTGTTAACATGTAATGTAAGTTCATCCTTCTCAAGCCTTCAAACTTTGTTCTAGTATAGATTTGGATAGGCATCATTTCCTCCACTTCTGTTTGCTTTGCTGTTTACATCTGATTGGATGTTTGCAACAACTACCAGTTTCAAATTGTATTTTAAAACATGTTCCTTATGCAGAACAGATCCATTTATTTGCTTATATAATTGTGGAACCTATTATGTGTCTCCTTGATTCTCTTTCAGAGTCGTATCTCTTATGCCAGGCAGAACTTTTGGGAAGATAGTGAGCCAAACCATCTTGAGGACATCGAGATGACCCCAAGGTCCTGTCTTGATGAAGACAGTGAGTTGAAGCTACTCACCAGCAGGTGTGAGACAACCTCTGTGCAGTCGCTGCCTCAATCAGTTTGACTTCTTCAGTCTCAACCTTAAAGCGGAAAGGCTTGCTTCAGCTCAGCTCCGACTTGAAGTCAAAGATGTAATTAAGATTTCAGAGGACTGCCTTGTGCACCATCATGCCATACAGCTACTGGTGATGCATCTATCGTTGACACAACTGAGGTCTAATAATCTTGTTCGGCTGTTTGGGGGGCCCAACTTGGCCAGGCCTAGTGCCTTCTGAAGTGCTCTCAGTTTTGTATATTCTTTTGTCGGCGCGTTTATTTGCGCTAGTGGCGAACTTTGATGCCCAGTGGATGTAATATGTGTAATAGCCGTGATGGCCTAGCGTAAGTTTCCTGCTTATTTATTTCCTTGTTGTCTTGTTTATTTGTTTGCTTGTAGTCGTTGCAGTTCTTTTTCTGTGGTTTGCTAGTGGTCGCAATAACCTATTTCTTAAAACTAGGCCACAATAACCATGGGCTACATATTTACTGTAGTGACAATTGGCCTCCTACGGGCCGTAGAAACGATGGGTCTTCTACGGGCCATAGAAACAATGGGCCTTCTACGGGCCGTAGAAACAATGGGCCTTCTACGGGTCGTATCATCAATGGTACTTATATAGGCCGTATAATCGATTGGCCAAACATGGGCCAATAACATACCACATTATGGTCGTAAATGGGCTAGAGTTGGAATCGTCCGTTCATGGGCCAACCATAACGGCCCGTCGTTAATAGGTCGTATTTGATGACGCTATGAAAATGGCCCAACATATTAACATGCCACAAACGGGCCGACTGTAACCATGGGCTGAATTTGGCCCAGAAGCAGAAAATGGCAGTAATGGGCCGTAAGTAACCGAATGCTGGAAATGACCCCAAGAATAAATGGGCCCTGAGAAGACCGAAAGATAACATGGGCTGCAAACGGCCCAATGGATTAATGGGCCATTAATGGGTATAAAATGATAAAATGTTCATTGTGGGCCAGTTTCACCACGGGCCGTTAATGGGCCAAGAGTTACAAAGGGCCTCATATGGGGCGAAAGACATCATGGGCCATACATGGGCCGGAACTTAAAATGGGCTGGAATCATATTGGACGGCCCAAATGACGCTACTGGGCCTAATTCGGATAGGTCGTAATGGGCCCTTGGTTAGCGCGCTATAAATTGGCTATATGCGAACAGTCTATTAACAGGCTTTCCTTGGGCCGGCCCGCCACCTTTTGACCAAGTCAAACGGATCGGCCTTTTCATAGGAATGGGCCTCTGTTGGGCCATGCCATGTGTTGACGTATCATAGGCGCCTTCGGTCCAATAAGTGGATGGCATCTGTCCCAACGGTGAGCCGACACGTGTTTCCTCCAGCCAATGCCAATTTTACACATGGAAAATTCCCATTGGTCGGGGCTGTTAGCGGGTTATCGGATCCAAAATCGGACCCGATAGCTTAACGGCGTTCTGTTATGGTGGATGCCATGTCTCAGTCACCCTTGACGAAAGCATTTCTGTGACGCGCGATTTATCGTCATGGAAGTGGACACTTCTGTGATGATAATTTTGGTAATGTCATGGAACACTTCTATGACAACACAGGTATGACTATGTTGATTCTGTCATAAAATCGTCATGGATGTACATGCATGAAAAAAACGCGACCAACTATGACAAACACGTATCATCACGGAAGTGTATTTTTTTGTAATGTGTAGTCGAACGTCTTCACGATCCAACCGATCCAAGTACCGAACGTACGGCACCTCCGTGTTCAGCACACGTTCAGCACGATGACGTCCCTCTAACGCTTGATCCAGTAGACGGTCGAGGGAGAGTTTCGTTAGCACAATAGCGTGGCAACGATGATGATGAAGTTACCGGCGCAGGGCTTTTCCTAAGCACTACGACAATATGATCGAGTTGTTAAACTGTGGAGGGGGGCACCGCACACGGCTAAGAGATTGTCTGTTGTCCCTTTAGGGTGCCCCCTGCCCACGTATATAAAGGAGGGAGGAGGAGGAGGCCGGCCCTAGAGGGGGCACGCCAAGGGTGGGGAGTCCTACTAGGACTCCCAAGTCCTAGTAGGATTCCCCTTTCCTTTCCGGAATAGGAGAGAGGGAAAGAGGGAAAGAGAGAGGGAGTAGGAAAGGGCAGGGGGCGCCGCCCCCTCCCCTAGTCCAATTTAGACTTCATGGGAGGGGGGGCGCCACCTCCCCTTGGCCTGCCTCCTCTTCTCCACTAAAGCCCACTAAGGCCCAATACTTCCCCGGGGGGTTCCAGTAACCCCTCGGTACTCCGGAAAAAGATAACCGAAGCACTCGGAACCATTCCGATGTCCGAATATAACCTTCAAATATATGAACCTTTACCTCTCAACCATTTTGAGACTCCTTGTCATGTCCGTGACGTCATCCGGGACTCCGAACCAACTTCGGTCATCAAATCACATAACTCATAATACAAATCGTCATCGAACGTTTAGCATGCAGACCCTATGGGTTCGAGAACTATGTAGACATGACCGAGACACATCTCTAGTCAATAACCAATAGTGGAACCTGGATGCTCATATTGGCTCCTACATATTCTACAAATATATTTATCGGTCAAACCGCATAACAACATACGTTATTCCCTTTGTCATCGGTATGTTAATTGCCCGAGATTCGATCGTCGGTATCCTCATACCTAGTTCAATCTCATTACCGGCAAGTCTCTTTACTCGTTCCATAAGGCATCATCCCGCAACTAACTCATTAGACACATTACTTGCAAGGCTTATAGTGATGTGCATTACCGAGAGGGCCTAGAGATACCTCTCCGATACACGGAGTGACAAATCCTATTCTTGATCTATGCCAACCCAACAAACACCTTCGGAGACACCTGTAGATCATCTTTATAATCACCCAGTTACGTTGTGATGTTTGATAGCACACAAGGTGTTAATCCGGTATTCGGGAGTTGCATAATCTCATAGTGAGAGGAATATGTATAAGTCATGAATAAAGCAATAGCAATAAAACTAAACGATCATTATGCCAAGCTAACGGATGGGTCTTGTCCATCACATCATTCTCCTAATGATGTGATCATGTTCATCAAATGACAACACATGTCTATGGTTAGGAAACTTAACCATCTTTTATTAACGAGCTAGTCAAGTAGAGGCATACTAGGGACTATAGGTTTTGTCTATGTATTCACACATGTACTAAGTTTCTGGTTAATACAATTCTAGCATGAATAATAAACATTTATCATGATATAAGGAAATATAAAATAACAACTTTATTATTGCCTCTAGGGCATATTTCCTTCACTTGATGAGGTTGTTGAACCTTTACTTCAATTAGAGAGTAGCACAACACAGAAAGATGTTTCTGTGGCACCTACGTCAGTTGAAGAGGAAGCTAATGATGATGATCATGAAGCTTCGAATCAAGTTACTGTCGAACCTCGTAGGTTGACATGTTTATGTACAGCTTCTGAGTGGTACAGTAACCCTGTCTTAGAGGTCATGTTGTTGGACAACAGTGAACCTACGAGCTATGGAGAAGCGATAGTGGGCCGGGATTCCAACAAATGGCTAGGAGCCATTCCGAGATAGGATCCATGTATGAGAACAAAGTATGGACTTTGGTGGATTTGCCCGATGATCGGCAAGCCATTTAGAATAAATGGATCTTTAAGAGGAAGACAGACGTTGATGGTAATGTCACCATTTATGAAGCTCGACTTGTTGCAAAGAAGTTTCTGACAAGTTCAAGGAGTTGACTATGATGAGACTTTCTAACTCATAGCGATGCTTACGTCCGTCAGAATTAGGTTGGCAATAGCTGCATTTTCGATTATGAAATCTGGCAGATGGATGTCAAAACAGTGTTCCTTAATGGTTTCCTTAAGGAAGAGTTGTATATGATGCAACCGGAAGGTTTGGTCGATCCAGAGAATGCTGACAAAGTGTGCAAGCTCTAGCGATCCATTTATGGACTGGTGCAAGCATCTTGGAGTTGGAACTTTTGCTTTGATGAGGTGATCAAAGTGTTTTGGTCTATACAACTTTATGGAGAATCTTGTATTTACAAGAAAGTGAGTGAGAGCACTACAACATTTCTGATATGTATATGTGGATGAAATATTGTTGAATTGAAATGATGTAGAATTTCTGGAAAGCATAAAGGGTTGTTTGAAAGGAGTTTTTCAAAGGAAGACCTGGGTAAAGATGCTTACATATTGGGCAACAAGATCTATAGAGATAGATCAAGACCCCTGATAAGACTTTCATAGAGCACATACCTTGACATGATTTTGAAGGGGTTCAAAATGGATCAGTGAAAGAAGGAGTTCTTGTCTGAGTTGTAAGGTGTGAAGTTGAGTAAGACTCAAAGCTCGATCACGACTGAAGAAAGAGAAAGGACGAAGGTCATCCCCTATGCCTTAGCCATAGGCTCTATACGATATGCCATGTTGTGTATCGCACTTGATGTGTGCCTTGTCATGTGTCTGGTAAGGGGGTACTAGAGTGATCCATGAGTGGATCACTGGACAACGGTCAAAATTATCCTTAGATGAATAAGGAAATGTTTCTCGGTTATGGAGGTGATAAAGAGTTCGACGCAAAGAGTTGCATTGATGCAAGCTTTAACACCAATCCGGATGACTCTGAGTAGCAAACCGGATGCGTATAGTGGAGCAACTATTTGGAATAGCTCCAAGTGGAGCATGGTAGCAGCATCTACAGTATGACATAAAAATTTGCGAAGTACACGTGGATCTGAATGTTGCAGACCCGTTGACTAAAACCTCTCTCACAAGCATAGCATGATCAAACCCTAGAACTCATTGAGTGTTAATCACATGGTGATGTGAACTAGATTATTGACTCCAGTAAACTCTTTGGGTGTTAGTCACATGGCGATGTGAACTATGAGTGTTAATCACATGGCGATATGAACTAGATTATTGACTCTAGTGCAAGTGGGAGACTATTGGAAATATGCCCTAGAGGCAATAATAAATTGGTTATTATCATATTTCCTTGTTCATGATATTCGTTTATTATCCTTGCTAGAAGTGTATTGATCAGAAACTCAGATACATGTGTGGATACATAGACAACAATGTGTCCCTAGTAAGCCTCTACCGGACTAGCTAGTTGATCAAAGATGGCTATGGTTTCCTAGCCATGGACATGAGTTGTCATTTGATAACGGGATCACATCATTAGGAGAATGATGTGATGGACAAGACTCAAACTATAAATGTAGCATATGATCGTATCAAGTTTATTGCTATCGTTTTCTGCATGTGAAGTATATGTTCCTATGACCATGAGATCATGCAACTCACTGACACTGGAGGAGTACCTTGTGTGTACCAAACGTCGCAACATAACTGGGTGACTATAAATGTGTTCTACAAGTATTTCCGAGGGTGTCTGTTGAGTTGGCATGGATCAAGAGTGGGATTTGTCATTCCGTATGATGAAGAGGTATCTCAAGGCCCACTCGGTAATACAACATCACAATGAGCTTGCAAGCAATGTGACCAATGAGTTGGTCATGGGATCTTGTATTACGGAGTGAGTAAAGAGACTTGTCGGTAACTAGATTGAACTAGGTATGGAGATACCGACGATCCAATCTTGGGCAAGTAACATACCGATAGACAAAGGGAACTACATACGGGATTAGCTGAATCCTTGACATCGAGGTTTGACCAATAAGATCTTCGTAGAATGTGTAGGAACCTGATACTTCTCCGTCGTATCTATAATTTTTGATTGTTTCATGACAATATTATACAACTTTCACATATTTTTGGCAAATTTTTATATGATTTATTGGACTAACCTATTGATCCATTGCCCAGTGCCAGTTCCTGTTTGTTGCATGTTTTTTGTTTTGCAGAAAATCCATAATCAAACAAAGTCCAAATGTGATAGAAATTTATGGATAATTATTTTGGAATATTTATGATTTTTGGGAGGTGGAATTAATGACAATGGGGGCCCACGGTGACCACAACCCACTAGGACGCGTCGGGCACCCCCTGGCGCGCCAAGGTATCTCGTGCCCTCCTTGAAGGTCAGTTGGGGCCCTTCTTCTGGCGCAAGAAAGATAATTTTTGGAAAAAATCTTGTAAAAATTTCAGCGCAATCGGAGTTACAGATCTCCGGGAATTTAAGAAACCGTGAAGGGCCAGATGTGGGGAACGCGAAACAGAAGATAACAGAGAGGGAGATCCAATCTCGGAGGGGCTCCTGCCCCTCCGCCGCCATGGAGGCCATGGACTAGAGGGGAAACCCTCCTCCCATCTAGGGGGAGGCCAAGAAAGAAGAAGAAGGAGGGGGGCTCTCTCCCCCTCTCTCCCGATGGCACCAAAGTCCGCCGGGGCTAGGATCGTGACGGCAATCTAAATCAACAGTCTTGCTACCGTCTGCACCAACTTTCTAACCCTCTATGCAGCGGTGTAACACCCCTTCTCCCTGCTATAATCTCTACATAAACATGGTGCTCAACTCCATATATTATTTCCCAATGATCTATGGTTATCCTATGATGTTTGAGTAGATCCGTTTTGTCCTATGGGTTAATCGTGATCTTGGTTGGTATGATTGTATATTTTATTTATGGTGTTGTCCTACGGTGCCCTCCATGTCACGCAAACGTGAGGGGTTGATATGTCTCCAACGTATCTATAATTTTTTATTGTTCCATGCTATTATATTATCATTCTTGCATGTTTTACAATCATTTTATAGTCATTTTATATCATTTTTTGGTACTAACCTATTGACATAGTGCCAAGTGCCAGTTGTTGTTTTCTGCATGTTTTTACATCGCAGTAAATCAATACCAAACGGAGTCCAAACGCAGCGAAACTTTTTGTGGATTTTTTTGGACAAGAAGACATCCGGTGGGCCGAAGAAGCACCTAGAGGGGGTGCTCCGAGGGGAGCACAACCCACCAGGGCGCGCCTGGAGGCCCAGGCAAGCCCAGGTGGGTTGTGCCCACCTCGGGTGCCCCATGAACCGCCTCTTTGCTCTATAAGTACCCCAATACTCCAGAAACCATAGGGGAGTTGACGAAAATCAATTCCAGCCGCCGCAGAGTCCAGAACCATCAGATCCAATCCAGACACCATCACAGAGGGGTGCATCATTTCCATTGGCGCCTCTCCAATGATGCGTGAGTAGTTGTTTGTAGACCTACGGGCCCGTAGTTAGTAGCTAGATGGCTTCCTCTCTCTCGTTTGATTCTCAATACAATGGTCTCTTGGAGATCCATATGATATAACTCTTTTTTGCGGTGTGTTTGTTGGGATCCGATGAGCTTTGAGTTTATGATCAGATCTATCTTTTTATGCACGAAAGTTATTTGAGTCTTCTTTGATCTCTTATATGCATGATTGCTTATAGCCTCTTATTTCTTCTACGATATTTGGGTTCTGTTTGGCCAACTTGATCAATTTATCTTGCAATGGGAAGAGGTGCTTTGTGATGGGTTTGATCTTACGGTGCTTGATCCCAGTGACAGAAGGGGAACCGACACGTATGTATCATTGCCATTAAGGATAAAACGATGGGGTCTATTTCTACATAAATAGATCTTGTCAACATCATGTCATCGTTCTTATTGCATTACTCTGTTTCTTAATGAACTTAATACACTAGATGCATGCTGCATAGCGGTCAATGTGTGGAGTAATAGTAGTAGATGCAGGCAGGAGTCGGTCTACTAATCTTGGACGTGATGCCTATATAATGATCATTGCGTGGATATCGTCATGATTATTTGAAGTTCTATCAATTGCCCAATAGTAATTTGTTCACCCATCATTTGCTATTTCTCGAGAGAAGCCACTAGTGGAACCTACAGCCCCCGGGTCTCTTCTTCATTATATTTGCCATTGCGATCTATTTTCCTTTGCTTTTATTTTCAATCTATTAAACCAAAAAATACAAAAATACCTTGCTGCACTTTATTTTATTTGGCATTCAATCTATCAACATTTACAACTCTCTCACGTCCGTTTGCCTATCTCTGGCGCCGTTGCCCGAAAGGGATTGACAACCCCTTTAACACGTAGGGTTGTGAGTATTTGTTATTTGTGTGCAGGTGCCGTTCACGTAGTGTTGCGTGGTTCTCCTACTGGTTCGATAACCTTGGTCTCATTACTGAGGAAAATACCTACCGTTGTTGTGTTGCATCATCCCTTCCTCTTTGGGGAAATACCGACGTAGATCAAGCCAACATCAGGGGTCCTAGCTGTAGGATGTTGCAATATGTTCATGGTTTGCTTATTGTCGGTGTTGCGGGGGTGACAACAGCCTAAACGCGGATAAGTGGGTTATGGCGTATGGGAGTAAAGAGGACTTGATACTAAATGCTATTGTTGGGTTTCACGACCTTAATGATCTTTAGTAGTTGCGGATGCTTGATATGAGTCCAATCATAAGTGCATATGATCCAAGTAGAGAAAGTATGTTAACTCATGCCTCTCCCTTATGTAAAATTGCAAGAATGATTACCGGTACTTGTTATCGATTGCCTATGGACAAATAACTTTCTTGTTGACAAAAGCTATGTACTTTTATTACCTTGCATTTTATTTATAGTTTTATTCTTGCAAAGTACTCGTAGATTTATTCTTGCAAATTAGTTTCATAACTGTTCTAGGTAAAGCAAACGTCAAGTGTGCGTAGAGTTGTATCGGTGGTCAGTAGAACTTGAGAGAATATTTTTTTTCTGCCTTTAGCTCCTCGTTTGGTTCGACACTCTTATTTATCAAAGAAGGCTACAAACGATTCCCTATACTTGTGGGTTATCAAGACCTTTTTCTGGCGCCGTTGCCGGGGAGCAATAGTGCGGGGTGAATATTCTCATGTGTGCTTGTTTGCTTTATCACTAAGTAGTTCTATTTTCTGTTCTAAGTTGTTCTCTATCTTTAGTTATTGATATGGAACACGAAACACCAAAATAATAGTTGTACTTGCTACTCATGTAGATGGGGGACCTCCTAACCCTCGATGCTCGTGATGTGAAAGATATTATGCACTACTTTGATAATCCTGCGAAAACCCCATTCAACTATATAATGGGAGTAACGTTGGATCAACGTGAATACTTTAGGGATTATAGCTTGACTCATAAAGGGAAATTGTTATGGGATCAAATTCATATGTTGCATTGGTATGCTCGGGAGCTATGCTTGAGATATGATTATACTTGTTGCTCTAGGATGAACGCTCCACATCTTCCCTTTTCATGTGAATTTAATGATAATGAAACCTTGGCTTCTTATGCTAGAGGTACATATGATTACTATGATGCAGAACAAATAGAAGAATTTGTTGCTTTTAAGGGTGCTTATGAAATTGAATATCTGTTTTTAAAGTATGAAGATGATGATGATGCTGGCTATAGACCTATTTTTTTGCTATTCTTAAATATTGTTATGATAATTATAAATACAATTGCGATATTGATGCTCTTATTGTTGGGTAACGCAGTAATTTCAAAAAAAATCCTACGCACACGCAAGATCATGGTGATGCATAGCAATGAGAGGGGAGAGTGTGTCCACGCACCCTCGTAGACCGAAAGCATAAGCGTTATGAAAACGCGGTTGATGTAGTCGTACGTCTTCATGATCCGACCGATCTTAGTACCGAACGTACGGCACCTCCGTGATCAGCACACGTTCAGCTCGGGGACGTCCCTCGTACTCTTGATCCAGTTGAGGCCGAGGGAGAGTTTCGTCAGCATGACAACGTGGTGACGATGATGATGAAGTTACCGGCGCAAGGCTTCGCCTAAGCACTACGACGATATGACCGAGGTGTGTAACTGTGGAGGGGGGACCGCAACGGCTAAACAATGTCAACTTGTGTGTTCTAGGGTGCCCCCATATATAAAGGAGCAAGGGGGGAGGCCGGCTGGCCCTTGGGGCGCGCCAAGGAGGGGAGGAGTCCTCCTCCTAGTAGGAGTAGGACTCCTCCTTTCCTCGTCCAACTAGGAAGGGGGAAGGGGGAAGGAAGGAGAGGAAGAGGGAGAGGAAAAGAGGGGCCGCGCCCCCTCCCCTAGTCCAATTTTCGGACTCCCCTTGGGGGGGCGCACGACCTCCTGGGCTACTACCCTCTCTCTCCCCTAAGGCCCACTAAGGCCCAATACTTCCCTGGGGGGTTCCGATAACCCCTCCGGCACTCAGGTTTTCTCCGAAATCACCCGGAACTCTTCCGGTGTCCGAATATAGCCGTCCAATATATCAATCTTTATGTCTCAACCATTTTGAGACTCCTCGTCATTTCCTTGATCACATCCGGGACTCCGAACTATCATCGGTACATCAAAACACAAACTCATAATACCGATCGTCACCGAACTTTAAGCGTGCGGACCCTACAGGTTCGAGAACTATGTAGACATGATCGAGACACGTCTCCGGTCAATAAGCAATAGCGGAACCTGGATTCTCATATTGGTTCCTACATATTCTACGAAGATCTTTATCGGTCAAACTGCATAACAACATACGTTGTTCCCTTTGTCATCGGTATGTTACTTGCCCGAGATTCGATCGTCGGTATCACAATACCTAGTTCAATCTGGTTACCGGAAAGTCTCTTTACTCGTTCTGTAATACTTCATCCCGCAACTAACTCATTAGTCACAATGCTTGCAAGGCTTATAGTGATGAGTATTACCGAGAGGGCCCAGAGATACCTCTCCGAATCACGGAGTGACAAATCCGAATCACGATCTATGCCAACCCAAAAAACACCTTCGGAGACACCTATAGAGCAGCTTTATAATCACCCTTTTACATTGTGACGTTTGGAGCACACAAAGTGTTCCTCCGGTATTCGGGAGCTGCATAATCTCATAGTTCAAGGAACTTGTATAAGTCATGAAGAAAGCAGTAGCAAGAAACTAACACAATCATAATGCTAAGCTAACGGATGGGTCATGTCCATCACATCATTCTCCTAATGATGTGATCTCGTTCATCAAATGACAACACATGTCTATGGTTAGGAAACTTAACCATCTTTTATTAACGAGCTAGTCAAGTAGAGGCATACTAGGGAGTATAGGTTTTGTCTATGTATTCACACATGTACTAAGTTTCCGGTTAATACAATTCTAGCATGAATAATAAACATTTATCATGAACTAAGGAAATAAATAATAACTTTATTATTGCCTCTAGGGCATATTTCCTTCAGTCTTCCACTTGCACTAGAGTCAATAATCTAGATTACATAGTAATGATTCTAACACCCATGGAGCTTTGGTGTTGATCATGTTTTGCTCGTGAGAGAGGCTTAGTCAACGGGTCTGCAACATTCAGATCCATGTGTATCTTGCAAATCTCTATGTCCCCTTCCGACACTAGATGACGGATGGAATTGAAGCGTCTCTTGATGTGCTTGGTTCTCTTGTGAAATTTGGATTCCTTTGCCAAGGCAATTGCACCAGTATTGTCACAAAAGATTTTCATTGGAGCCGATGCACTAGGTATGACACCTAGATCGGATGTGAACTCCTTCATCCAAACTCCTTCATTCGCTGCTTCCGAAGCAGCAATGTACTCCGCTTCACATGTATATCCCGCCACGATGCTCTTCTTGGAACTACACCAACTGACAGCTCCTCCATTCAATAAAAATACGTATATACGGTTTTCGACTTAGAGTCATCCGAATCAGTGTCAAAGGTTGCATCGACGTAACCATTTACGACGAGCTCTTTTTCACCTCCATAAATGAGAAACATATCCTTAGTCCTTTTCAGGTATTTCAGGATGTTCTTGACCGTTGTCTAGTGCTCCACTATGGGATTACTTTGGTACCTCCCTGCTATGCTTATAGCAAGACATACATCAAGCCTGTTACACAACATTGCATACATGATAGAACCTATGGCTAAAGCACAGGAAATAACTTTCATTTTCTCTCTATCTTCTGCGGTGGTCGGGCTTTGAGTCTTACTCAACTTCACACCTTGTAATAATACAGGCAAGAACCATTTCTTTGACTGATCCATTTTGAACTTCTTCAAAACTTTATCAAGGTATGTGCTTTGTGAAAGTCCAATTAAGCGTCTTTATCTGTCTCTATAGATCTTGATGCCCAATATGTAAGCAGCTTCTCCAAGGTCTTTCATTGAAAAACTCTTATTCAGGTATCCCTTTATGCTATCCAGGAATTCTATATCATTTCCAATCAACAATATGTCATCTACATATAAGATCAGAAATGCTACAGAGCTCCCACTCACTTTCTTGTAAATACAGGCTTCTCCAAAAGTCTGTATAAAACCATATGCTTTGATCACACTATCAAAGCATTTATTCCAACTCCCAGAGGCTTGCACCCGTCCATAAATGGATTGCTGGAGCTTCCACACTTTGCTATCACCCTTTGGATCGACAAAACCTTCCGGTTGCATCATATACAACTCTTCTTCCAGAAATCCATTCAGGAATGCAGCTTTGACATCCATTTGCCAAATTTCATAATCATAAAATGCAGCAATTACTAACATGATTCAGACAGACTTAAGCATCACTACGGGTGAGAAAGTCTCATCGTAGTTAACTCCTTGAACTTGTAGAAAACCTTTCACAACAAGTCGAGCTTTGTAAACAATAACATTACCGTCTGCATCGGTCTTCTTCTTAATGATCCATTTATTTTCTATGGCTTGCCGATCATCAGGCAAGTCCACCAAAGTCCACACTTTGTTCTCATTCATGGATCCCATCTCAGATTTCATGGCCTCAAGCCATTTTGCAGAATCTGGGCTCATCATTGCTTCCTCATAGTTCGTAGGTTCATCATGGTCTAGTAACATGACTTCCAGAATAGGATGACAGTACCACTCTGGTGCAGATCTTACTCTGGAAGACCTACGAGGTTCGGTAGTAACTTTATCTAAAGCTTCATGATCATCATCATTAGCTTCCTCGCTAATTGGTGTAGGAATCACATGAACTGATTTCTGTGATGAACTACTTTCCAATAAGGGAGCAGGTACAGTTACCTCATCAAGTTCTACTTTCCTCCCACTCACTTCTTTCGAGAGAAACTCCTTCTCTAGAAAGGATCCATTCTTAGCAACAAAGATTTTGCCTTTGGATTTGTGATAGAAGGTGTACCCAACAGTTTCTTTTGGGTATCCTATGAAGAGGCACTTCTAAGATTTGGGTTTGAGCTTATCAGGTTCAAGCTTTTTCACATAAGCATTGCAGCCCCAAACTTCAAGAAACGACAACTTTGGTTTCTTGGCAAACCACAGTTCATAAGGTGTTGTCTCAACGGATTTTGATGGTGCCCTATTTAAAGTGAATGCAACCGTCTCTAGAGCATAACCGCAAAACAATAGTAGTAAATAAGTAAGAGACATCATAGATCACACCATATCTAATAAAATACATTTACGACGTTTGGACACACCATTTTGTTGTGGTGTTCCAGGTGGCGTTAATTCTGAAATTATCCCATGTTGTTTCAAATGAAGACCAAACTCGTAACTCAAATATTCTCATCCACGATCAGATCATAGAAACTTTATTTTCTTGTTACGATGATTTTCAACTTCACTCTGAAATTCTTTGAACTTTTCAAATGTTTCAGACCTATGCTTCATTAAGTAGATATAACCATATCTGCTCAAATCATCTATGAAGGTAAGAAAATAACGACACCCGCCACGAGCATCAATGCTCATTGGACCGCATATATCGGTATGTATTATTTCCAACAAGTCAGTAGCTCGTTCCATTGTTCCGGACAACGGAGTTTTAGTCACCTTGCCCATAAGGCACGGTCCGCAAGCACCAAGTGATTCATAATCAAGTGATTCCAAAAGTCCATCAGTATGGAGATTCTTCATGCGCTTTATACCGATATGACCCAAACGGCAGTGCCACAAATAAGTTGCACTATCATTATTAAACTTCAATCTTTTGGTTTCAACACTATGAATATGTGTATTACTAATATCGAGATTCAATAAAAATAGACCACTCATCAGGGGTGCATGACCATAAAAGATATTACTCATATAAATAGAACAACCATTATTCCTTGATATAAATGAATAATCGTCTCGCATTAAACAAGATCCAGATATAATATTCATGCTCAACGCTGGCACCAAATAACAATTATTCAGGTCTAAAACTAATCCTAATGGTAGATGTAGAGGTAGCGTGCCGACCGCGATTACATCGACTTTGGAACCGTTTCCCACGCGCATCGTCACCTCGTTCTTAGCCAATCTTCGCTTAATCCATAGCCCCTGTTTCAAGTTGCAAATATGAGCAACAGAACCAGTATCAAATACCCAGGTGCTATTGCGAGCATTAGTTAAGTACACATCAATAACATGTATATCGAATAAACCTTTCATTTTGCCATCCTTCTTATCCGCCAAATACTTGGGGCAGTTCCGCTTCCAGTGACTAGTCCCTTTGCAATAGAAGCACTCAGTTTCAGGCTTAGGTCCAGACTTGGGTTACTTCTCTTGAGGAGCAACCTTTTTGCCATTCTTCTTGAAGTTCCCTTTCTTCCCTTTGCCCTTTTTCTTGACATTAGTGGTCTTATTGACCATCAACACTTGATGCTCCTTTTTGATTTCTACCTCCACGGCCTTTAGCATCGCGAAGAGCTCGGGAATAGTCTTGTCCATCCCTTGCATATTATAGTTCATCATGAAGCCTTTATAGCTTGGTGGCAGTGATTGAAGAACTCTGTCAATGACACAATCAACTGGAAGATCAACTCCCAGCTGAGTCAGTGATTATGATACCCAGACATTTTGAGTATGTGCTCACTGACTGAACTATTCTCCTCCATTTTGCAGCTGTAGAACTTGTTGGAGACTTCATATCTCTCAACTCGGGCATTTGCTTGAAATATTAACTTCAACTCTTGGAACATCTCATATGCTCCATGGCATTCAAAATGTCTTTGAAGTCCCGATTCTAAGCCGCAAAAGCATGGCACACTAAACTATCAAGTTGTCATCAGCTTTGCTCTGCCATATGTTCTTAACGTCATCAGTAGCATCTGCAGCATGCCTGGCACCAAGCGGTGCTTCCAGGACGTAATTCTTCTGAGCAGCAATGAGGATAATCCTCAAGTTACGGATCCAGTCTGTGTAGTTGCTGCCATCATCTTTCAACATAGCTTTCTCTAGGAACGCATTAAAATTCAAAGGAACGGTAGCACGGGCCATTGATCTACAACAACATAGACATGCAGAGTACTATTAGGTACTAAGTTCATGATAAATTAAAGTTCAATTAATCATATTACTTAAGAACTCCCACTTAGATAGACATCCCTCTAATCATCTAAGTGATCACGTAATCCAAATCAACTAAACTATGTCTGATCATCACGTGAGATGGAGTAGTTTTCAATGGTGAACATCACCATGTTGATCATATCTACTATATGATTCACGCTCGACCTTTCGGTCTCAGTCTTCCGAGGCCATATCTGCATATGCTAGGCTCGTCAAGTTTAACCCAACTATTCTGCATATGCAAAACTGGCTTGCACCCGTTGTATGTGAACGTAGAGCTTATCACACCCGATCATCACGTGGTGTCTCGGCATGACGAATTGTAGCAACGGTGCATACTCGGGGAGAACACTTGTACCTTGAAATTTAGTAAGGGATCATCTTATAATGCTACCATGTTCTAAGCAAAATAAGATGCATAAAGGATAAACGTCACATGCAATCAAAATATGTGACATGATATGGCCATCATCATCTTGTGCTCATGATCTCCATCACCGAAGCATCGCCATGATCTCCAACGTCACCGGCGCGACACCTTGATCTCCATCATAGCATCGTTGTCATCTCGCCGCCTATTGTTACTATGACTATCGCTACCGCTTAGCGATAAAGTAAAACAATTACATGGCGATTGCATTGCATACAATAAAGCGACAACCATATGGCTCCTGCCAGTTGCCAATAACTTTGTTACAAAACATGATCATCTCATACAACAATTTATATCACATCATGCTTGACCATATCACATCACAACAAGCCCTGCAAAAACAAGTTAGACATCGTCTACTTTGTTGTTGCAAGTTTTACGTGGCTGCTACGGGTGTCAATGTCAAAACCGGCGGATCTCGGGTAGGGGGTCCCGATCTGTGCGTCTTAGGCTAATGGTAACAGGAGGTAAGGGACACAATGCTTACCAAGGTTCGGGCCCTCTCGATGGAGGTAAAACCCTACTTCCTGCTTGATTGATATTGATGATATGAGTAGTACAAGAGTTGATCTACCACGAGATCGTAGAGGCTAAACCCTAGAAGCTAGCCTATGATGATTATGAATGTTGTGATCGTCCCTCTAAGGACCGAACTCTCCGGTTTATATAGACACCGGAGAGGGCTAGGGTTTACATGGAGTCGGTTACAAGGAAGGAAATATAATATCCGAATCGCCAAGCTTGTCTTCCACGCAAAGGAGAGTCCCATCCGGACACGGGACGGGGTCTTGAGTCTTGTATCTTCACGCTCCAATAATCCAGACACAGTATACAGTCCGGCTGTCCGGATACCCCCTAATCCGGGACTCACTCAGTAGCCCCTGAACCAAGCTTCAATGACGATGAGTCCGGCGCGCAGTTTTGTCTTCGGCACTGCAAGGCAGGTTCCATCTCCGAGTACTCCAAAGTAATTATCAAACACTTAGACCGTGTCCGGATCTGCAAGATGATCTTCACGTGCCACCATAGAGAGCATAGCATAAATCTGATCTGCTGGTGATTTTTGTACGTCGTGCTCCTGCAACGTGGCTCGGCCCAACCCGAACCGGTTTTTGTTAGCCCACTTCGATACGCGTAGCGAGGCGGTTTTATTGGCACGCCCTGTCAGAGCAGACATCGTGTTCCTCCTGTTGCGGGATCTTCCATCAATACGGGTGTGCACAACCCCACGACGACTATTGGTATGACTCCATGTTTTTAGATAAGTCTCAAGTGGTCACGCTGAGGACTCTTGATATTCACCCCCTTTATAAAGGGGTCGAGGCCTATACCTCTTTTCCACCACCCTTGCGCCTTTTCGCATCTCGAGTTCTAACACCCGAGACCCACACCCAAGCACCCCAGATCTTCCAATATGTCCGGATCCAACCCTCAGGGCTGGTGAGTGGCCTCCTCGGTCAAAGAGGAGGACATTGTGAGGCTTAGGGAGGTCGGATATCTGACTGCCGACATCCAGCACAGGCTTCCTGCTCCAGGGCAGGTCATCCCTACTCCCGAGCCTATTGAGAGCGTCGTATTTGTTTCTCACTTCCTCCGCGGCTTGGGCCTCACCCTTGATCCCTTTGTGAGGGGGCTCATGTTCTATTACGGACTAGATTTTCACGATCTAGCTCCGGACGCTATCCTCCACATCTCGTCGTTCATCACTGTGGGCGAGGCTTTTCTCCACGTCACCCCACACTTCGGCTTATGGCTCAAAACTTTCAATGTGAAGCCGAAGATGATCGAGGGGCAACATGCGGAATGCGGAGGTGCCGTTATAAGCAAGAACGTAGATGCCCCATGGCCGGAGGGTTCTTTCCCAGAGGTATCCGATTTATGGCAGCGGAGGTGGTTTTACGTCACGGCTCCCAGAGGCACAAAGTGGGTGGCTGCCCCCGACTTTCGTTCGGGCCCTCCATCACAACTGGCGTCATGAACCAATGTAGGACGGGATTGGGGGTCTGCTAGCGATGTACCCACACTGCAGAGCCTCATCCGGGAGCTTCTTGAGAGGGACATTAACCTCGTCAGCATAATTCAGGTAATGCTAATCCGACGGATGTTGCCGTGCAAATGCCAGCCTCTCCGGATGTGGGAATTCAATCCAGAGGGTCCGCGGACTATTCTACACTACTTCGGCCTGACGCTCGAAGGGATGTGTAAATTATTCTTCGGACCACAAGTAAAGTGTCCGGACACCATCGAGGATGCGGGCCTAAGCTGCAATCGCCTAGATACCCAAGTAAGTAACCCCGAAACCGAACACTTCATTTATATTTATAATCATTATTCTGAAAATCCTTCGTGGTCAGGAATGGCTTAGCATAGCAGAGAGAATCAGGTGTCCGGCGCCACTTCCCGAAGGCTTGCCTAGTCCTACCATAGCCAAGATGCTTGGCCGGGTGCTTAGCAAAATGCCCTCAGGGAAAGACGAAGGGAAGAACAGAGAAGCCAAACTTCATACACTACGCATCCAAACCGGGGGAATTGCTACCTCCCCCAAGGAGGATGGTCAGGAAGGGGAGTCTAAAGCCTCCTCCCCACGCGGGAATAAGAGGGCCACCTCCGAAGACTTGCAGACAGAGATGTCCAAACAGGGGAAGAAAGCGTCCCCTGGGGGCTCCGCCCTGACAGGCGGCCCCACCGCGTCATGCCCGCCAACGGGCCAGCCCTCCAATGAGCTGTAAGTTAACCGTAAATTCGAAGGTACTACCTTTCTCCGAGTACAATAACCAGGATCCATTCTTTGCAGTCCGGCTAGCAGCCCTTCTCAATAGAGTTCGTCTTTAGGGGACCTCCCTCCGGAGATGATGGAGAGTGAGACCCCACCAACCTCTCCGCCTCGTGAGGAGGGCGACCCCGAGGTGTCGTCATGGAGGAGTCCTGATCTGCCGAAGCCAGAAGCTACTCCTTCGGCTGCCCTAAGCCCGGAGCGATCGGCTCCCACGGGGGGCGATGAGAAGGGTCCGGCACAGGTTGATGTCCGGCCGGACATGCTGACGAGCCTTCTGGAACGAGCTGCACTCTCGGAGGAGCACCGCTCATTAATGAGCACGCTGCTCAAGAAGATTTCATCCGCCACAAGCGGTTTGAATGAAGCATTTACGAGCCTGCTCAGAGGTTTTGAGGTATGTAATGAAAAATACATAATTTTGGTTGTGAGGCACGCGCTAGGTGTGCTCCATATGGATAGTAGCCCCTGAGACTCTGGTTGCCCGCCCTAGGCGGCAAACGGAGGATCGTATTGTGTAAGTAATGAATGCACGGCATATATGCGCAGGTGTCTGAGGATCCGGCAGCCAAACAGTCCGTTGAAGTTGCCGAACTAAGGAGGCAGATTGAAGCTATTGATGTCGACGTCGCGCTTGTGAACGAGCGGCTTAACGAGTCACAAGGTATGTGCTCTGCTTTCCTTATTATTTATAGGAAAAATTGAAATGGGTATATTATTGATGTGATATGTGTGGACTGCAGATGGTGATGCTGCCGTGGAAGCCCTAAGGGCGGAACTTGCCTAGGCTAAGGAACAAGCTCGTGCTAGCAATGCGGCTGCCCTAAAGGCAGCCGAAGAGTTGACAGCCGAACATGCTGCTCATCGCCGAAGCAAATACAAAATAGCCGAAATGGCTGTGGAGCTGAAAAATGCCGCCGGTCGGTATGAGCTCCTTGAGAAGGAGAATCAGGAAACTTGGCTGATCTGAAGAAGGCACTTGATATGGCCAAGGAGACGCGGTCTGAAAGCAGGGATGTGCGGGAGGAGCTTCGTTTGGCCGGAGAAATCATGGCTAGAAACCCTTACTTATTGCGGATGAAGTTTTTAGATCCGAAGTATGCTCCCCTAGATCGACGCTGGAGCCCTGCAGACGAGTATGCGGACTTGGCGAAGAGTACGGCTGATGTGGCCAAGTTTTTCGAGGATCAAGGTGATAAAGAGGTGGAGAAGCTGTTCTAGTCGCAATTCAATGCTCCCGCGCGCCCATTGCCGTTGAGTGAGAAGATTGCTGCTATGGCTGAGCTTCACAGGTTGTCCGGTCTTGCAATGCGGTCTGTAATAGACCATCTTTGGCCAAAGGAGCCTAAGCCGCGCAGTTATTTTGGTTTAGTGCAACAATTCCTTGGTGTCGTATCACGGATTGATGCCATGAGGAGGTCGGCGTGTATAGAGGGTGCACGGATGGCTCTTGCCCGCGTTAAAGCATATTGGACAGATATGGAGGCCACCATCATTGCGACCCAGAATCCGGCGGGAGGCCAAGATCCGGCCAGCACTACTTGGAGCAGGTAACAAAAGGTGCTCGTTTAATAGAGGCTCAGTGCTCGAAGAATATCATGTTCGAGTGACAAATCATGTTTATTGTAAAAACAATGTTATTTTGATTATGAGGCTATATTTATACTTTTTGCCCGAAAGTATAATTGTGCCTCCTGTGTGGTTGTTTTTATGTATATGTGCAATCTGAAAGTTAGCAGTCGTTGGCTTCAACTCCCACGCATACAATGCGGGGGTGTTCGCGAAAAATATGCGTAATCACACTTGATCCAACGTCTTGGTCCGTTAAGGAGGTGATCGCACGTCAAACTAGGCAACCGGACTATATAGTTGTAACACTTTCACTTAGCCATAGGAATTTGACGGTGGGGCTACTATATAGCCCCTGGTACCTTCGCGTCCATCTGAATACGGGCGCGTGTGTACATGACCGGGGAGCGGTCCTTCGTTAATACGGAGGAATCCTAAAGATACCGGTAAGTCTTCGAGTGGTTGAACAGTCTCTCGCTGTATCATGACAGTCAGTTTTCGGCTTTCTCTACCGAGGTGCTCGTCCGGAATAACCGGGACACAATCGCAGTAGTTCTCCTTTGGCCGCCTTAGCCGATAAGAACAGAACATAAGGTGGCAAACCCAGGAGCCGGGCAAACCCAACATTTGACCAAAGACATGATTCGGAGCTGATGCATATAAGGCCAAACTCGTGACGCCGAACACTCACGAAGGTATTTGGACTTTGCAATATAAAATGGGCTGAGGAATGCCCTTTCATTATGAACCCTGTAGTTCCAGGTACGTGCATTAGTATGTTGTAGCAAAATGCCAATAACGGCAGTATCCTCTGTGGGTATAGTACCCATGGGATGTGGAAACAACAAGAGGCAATAAAAAGGTTTACACAGGGGCTTAATCTAAAGAGAAACCTTTGAGCGGGGCCCTGCTGCACATCTGCGCCTTTGTCTCCGTTGCGCCATTACCTGGAAGGGCATCGCGCGAATTGTGTCTGTGAAAAAGAAAAACTCATGTAGGAGAGTATAACATAAGCATGCGATGGATAGTAAAAGTGTAAGACATTGGCATGTTAATAATGTTAAGCCAACAGTGGGGCTGTATTAAATATCTACAACCCCTGGTGTCCTTTATAGGATTATGTACATGGTGCCCAAGCTCAGGTTTATCCTGATCGCTGGACTCGTCTAGCCGTGTCCGTGGTCTTAATGACCAGCCATACTTTCTGGTATTGGAGTCTAGTTAGAGTCCGACTGCTAGGGCCGTTGCGGATTCCTCCGCACGTGAGGAGCGCTCTGTGTTCCCATTAACGGTGATGACGCCGCGTGGACCGGGCATCTTGAGTGTGAGGTAGGCGTAATGCGGTACTGCGTTGAAGCGGGCGACTGCCGTTCTCCCAAGCAATGCGTGATAGCCACTTTGGAGGGGGGCAATTGTGAAGAGTAGTTCTTTGCTTCTGGAGTTGCCGGGGGAACCGAATGTTACCTCCTGTATGATGGAGCCCCTGCCGTGGGCTTCAACGCCTGGTGTCGGGGATATACCTCGCAGTATGACCCAGCTGGAGTTATGACCCGGCCGGACTTGGCGATTCACCAGAAGACCCGGCTGGAGCTAGGAGACTCACTGATGATCTGCCTGGACATGGCGGTTTACAAAAATAACCCGCCTGGATATTGTGACTCACTGGAGATCCAGCGGGCAGATCAGACGGACGACAAGGCCCAAGGCCCAGCAGGTCGGCTTATACTCTGGCAGGCCGGCTTAAGAGGAAGACATAAGGAATATTCTCCTACAAAGGAAGCAAGACTAGGACTCCACTTGTAATAAAGTAATCCTAATCCTACTAGGACTAGTCATGTAACCCGCCCCTTTAACTTATATAAGGAGGGACAGGGATCCCCAAAAGAGGGACAAGCAACAAGAAATAATATCTAGGGCTAGACACAAAGAAGAGAGCCGGTTTATGCGGCGACTCCCTCATGAGCATAATGAGACCTAGCCACAAACAGCATGTAGGGCTATTCCGGATGATGTTTCCCGGGGCCCGAAGCTGTCTAAATCCTTGTCGCGTGTTACATCTCTCGATTCCGCTCAACCCCTCACAAGCTACCACATAGATGCGTTGGCCTTGCGACTAAGTCCTGGCACTAAGGACATCTGTTGTGACAAATCCACGACAGTTGGCACCCACCGTGGGGCCTGCGCACGGTAGTGTTGAGTTCTTGAAGGGATCTGTTTTAAGGTTAGAGAAGTTTGCAATTTTTCGGATGAAGAAAGAATCAATTTGAAGGATATGCATTAGCCGGCCGATTTTTGTGATCCGCCGAGTTGTGATTATTTTCCAAGATCCACCGAGTTGCCGCCGCTGCGAGTCATCGAGACCGTCACCATAAGCCAAATCAGTTTTCCCTTTGTCAACTTTGGTTACTACATGCTTACAAGGAATCTATCAGGAAGGAAAAGCTACTACGTGAGTTCAACAAGTGAATACCAAGGAAAGAAGAGATCGATCAGATTCAAACTGTCACCGCACGCCTTACAAGTCTTGGTCAATGCGGATTCAGTTTTGGTCTCTGAGCCGCTATCACCGGACGGGCCTCCGACGGTCGCTCGACTGCGGCCTCCGCTGCACCGGTGCTTTTCAACCTGCCGCCGGATCAGCCGAGCTTTGCTGTTTCTGCTTGAGCCGCCCGTTTTCAGCTGCAGTGGGAGAGTCGCCGCACTACCGCGCTGCCAAGTCATCGTCGCTGTCACGTACTTTTTTCCTTGAGCCGCCAGGGATTTGTTCCTGCCTTACCCGAGCTTCAAGCCGCCACCGCCCAAGCTGCCCTTTGCTGTAGCACACTGAGCCTGGACTCCGTTTCTACCTTGAGACGCCCTGAGCAGCAGCTCCGTTAACCCGTTGACGCTGGCCGATTGTGCCCGCTCGCCTCTGCTCGACTGCACCGACGGACCTTGCCATGCCTGAATCGCCTCATATGTTTCCTCCACGTGAAGAAAAAACAATTCATCAACCACAGATTAGTTAAGTTCTCACATCAAAGATCAATTAAGGTACTACTTTTGTACTACTGTTTGTCACACAAAGATGCACTTCAAGGCATGAGCCGCAAGTGATCCACCGTGGCATCAATTGCCTCTGCTACTTGTCTCTGCTGTGAGCCGCTCACGACCGCATTATCTCAAACCGCTGTCACGGTCTCCCGCCTCGCCTCGGGTCGCTACTCCCGCCGGATTCTGTCTTTGAGCCACTGGCCTTACTTCTTCCAATAAGAGCCGCCACGGCCCCTGCCAGAGCAGACCTTGGACCACCCCTACTTGTGGGTTGCCACCTCCATTGGCGTCGCTTCCGTGGATGCTCCAAACCATTGCGACCCGCCACGCCTTGAACCGCCTTACCTCCATGTCACCGGGCTGCCTCGGCCGCTCCCTCGCCTCATGCCGATCTGCTCGCCTTTGCTAGACTCCGCCCCTGCGGCTGATGATAGGCCGCTGCCCTGCTGAGCCGCCGTCTGCCTGATTTGCCGCCGTGGACTCGTCAACTATCGGGTCAAAGGAGGAAAGGACGGGCAGGCAATGCATGGCATGGTTTATAATACAGAGGAAGCCAGAGGAATCGTACTAATACGTCCTCCTGACAAAAACATCAGGTGCTATTTTTTCTAAGTATTTTATCAGCATATATTTTATTTGAGAACAATTACACAGGTCTGTGGTAGTTTTTCGTAGGACCATCTTTATTACAAAGGTGTCACCAAGGAGTGTGCGCCAATATTATTTTTCTGCTAGCACGTTCGCGCCATGTTCTGGATAGATACGTGCGCAAGATGCCGCCCATGCAGCTTAATCTACATCAACCCGCCGGAGCCGCGTTGAGACGCCCTTGCCGCTTTGAGCTGTCGGGGTTATATTAAGTCGCCGGTCTGCCTGAGCCGCCGGAACTATATTTAGTCGCTGGTCTGCTTGAGCCACCTCTGTTGCGATAAACGGATCATCCGTCGTCCAAACAAATCAGGTGATATCCATCCAAGTTTGTTTTATTAGCATATATTGTTTTTGTTAAAGAACAAGTTTATCTTTGCCTTGGTCCGCAATATTGTTTATGCAGGGCAATTATTTATGACAAAAAGTGATATTATGCCGCGGAGATGGAGGGATGCCAACATCTTTTGGCACAGGTGGTCGTCGTTACTCAACGGACTCCCGCACCGGCTCACAACACCATGGCCGTCTCCCGTGACCACGCCGGCTTACAACAAGGAGGACAACCTGCCCGTCTGCACTGACTTACAACGCCACGGCCGGTTTATCTGTCTGTGCCGCCTCAGATGTTGCAGTCGTCTTTTCCGTTCGTCTCTCGTGGCCTGGTCTACATCAACACATCGGGCCGCACCTGTCTGCATGAGTTGTTTATTGTGTATGAGCAAGTCACTACTTGGGAAGCCCGGTTTTCTTTCAACAAATTGGAGGCAAATTATCATGTATTATTAGCCGCCGTCTGCACTGGATGGCTCAATGGGCGGGCGCACAAGTCGCCACACTACGGTTTGGTTAACTTCAAACAGCCAGTTGGAAGGAACCATTGGCCGAGTTGCTGACATGGTTCATACGGGATCATTTATACCCCGCCGCAGTCACCTCAACCTTCTGTGGATTCACGTCGCGCTATCAACACCAATGATAAACACCTTCTGCTATGGTCAAATATGGTGAATCTCAAGCCAACACTTCGAGTCATCTTGAGACTCGGGGGCTACAATGGTATGGCTCGGCAAAATTAGCCGGTTTCAATGAATTCAAGAATTTCGGGTCATTGAAGGGAAGATAACTCGGCCCTGGAGGCTACTGCTTTATTGGCAAATATTTAAAGGCCATCAGAAAAATTTCTGGTTCAAAATGAAGATTCCGGTTTAAAATACAGCTCAAGAGACATCTTTGTCCCGCAAAGCTTTAAAGCTCTCAAAACCGGTTCAACATCCGGATCAAGGTAAATTTGTCCCTTACAAAGCTTTGAGGATCTCAATATCCGGTTTAAGAATTTCTGGTTCAAAAGAATTAATCTCTCGCAAGTTCGAGATCTAGAACAAATTAATGGTTACCAAAGGGAACTTGCTGCCATGATGCACGGTTCAAAACATGGGTATCCTGCCTTACGGCTTATTTTATTATGGTCACTTGGGGGCTTCCTGCTCATCGGGCATAGCTATCAGTACCCTCTTGATCGGCGCAATGCCAAAATTTATATGGTCACTTGGGGGCTTCCTATTCAAACATAGGTTGTATTCGAACCAAAGAGAACATAGCTGTTGATACCCTTTTGATTAGCAAACTGCTGAACCTACTTGGGGGCTTCTTGATCGTATCCGAATCATAGCTCAACCCCTTTGGGAATCAACGTGGATCGTATTCGAATCAGCATTGTTAAACAACTTTTAAGGTCATTTGGGGGCTTCCTATTCAAACATATGTCGTATTCGAACCAAAGAGAACATAGCTGTCGATACCCACTTTGATCGGCAACGCCAACGCCACAGGGGGCTATATGACCGTATTCGAATCTTAGCTTAACCCCTTTGGAACGGTTTACTGATCATAATCGAATCAGAAGCCTAAATTTTTTTATCTGTTTTCATACAATCGCAAGTATTTGAGTTGTTACAAATATCATATGTGCCGGCTCTTACTGAGTTGAGTTATCAACTTCACTGTCCGGGTCACATAAGCCAGTGGTATCATTCAAAGGATCATAGGGATCTTGTGATCTACTTGTGTGCAGGATAAGACTACATTTGGGTGGTTACCCGCCCTGGCTTTTCACGTCAAGTCGCCAGGGCATATGTTGTTTAAACTCTTTGCTGGATCTGCAGAAATATGACATATAAATGATTAAGTTCAAGCTCATTTCCAAAGTTGATGCTTCAAAATAATGATCCATTCTGGATTTTTCTCAAAGGCTATAAGCCGCCGGGTTATAAAAATTTTGGCTTACAATGGAGGTGTATTAAATCGCCATCGTCCAAGAGCCGCTGGGTATTTAAACTCCGGATTTACTTGTCAAACAGATAAGGTATTCAAACTCGCTTTGGCGCAATGGCTATTATTTTATCAATGGATATGGTTTATTCTACAATGGAAGGAATAGTCTCGAGTCGCTGCAGGCTTACGACCCGGCACTTGGGGGCTACATTATTGAAATTGAGATTACACCGAATATGCAAGTCCCATGCAAGTCTCATGTCGCTGCAAGCATGCACCATGACACTTGGGGGCTAATGCAAAGTCATTTTTTGCTCAACTTATTGAAGATCCGACTCATCACATTGTAATGAGCCGGCCCTTGGGGGCTATCAATTGCTCCTGTCAAAAATTTAACGTACACAAGCCTCAGTTGATTATATTGAAGGATCCACTGTTCAGTTGATAAAGCACAAGGCTCTTAACCTTATGGATGTGGGTTCAAGCCCCATGATGGGGGTTACATCATATGATATTATTGTCAAATGAACTATATACAAAGTCACTGCTCATTATTGCTTAATGACCCGACCCTTGGGGGCTACACTGCTTGAAGTTTTTATGAGCATAAGGCAATTACAAATCCCAGGTTGTTGCAAGCATGACAACCCGATACTGGGGGGCTACTTATGTGGTATATTCAGTTTATGACTAATGATTGAGATGAGTAACCTGGGTTTCTTCAAGATTGCAACACTTATATGGAAGCAAGTCTTGAGCTATCACTATGTTCTCCTCTTAAGACTTGGGGGCTACAGATATTATGCATATAAAGGAGCAACGTCTTCAAATTCCCACTTTTGAGCAAATCAGGAAGATCAATTACATGACCCGGTGTCAACAACAATTATGACTCGACATCATCAGTCTTTTATAATCCAGAGATTTTGGAAATTATAACTCGGCAAGATCTACATCTTTAAGCTGGTGAAAAATTAGATGAGTATTTCAGGACATATATTTTAAGCCGGCGCTTTGGAAGCTAACTCAAGTGGATTATTTATTACAATATTTCTCTACAAGAGATCAATGTCAGCAAATTGATTCTGAAGCTGGCCTGTTGACCCGGATTTTTCAAAAAGAAGTATCTGTATTTTTTTGCATTGACAAAGTTGAAACATATCTTGTAAGGAGATTTTCTGTGAGTTCATGGGCATGTGTCAAGAAGGAAATGACAAGGACTTAAAGATGATCAAGTGCCGGCTTACAAGAATTTTTAACCTGGAGCACAACCTGTCAAAGTTGTTCTGGTGTTTATTTTGCAGGATCAGTTTAACATGGATAAATCCAAATTAAACTGGGGGCTAATGTCGGGGATATACCCCGCGGTATGACCCGGCCGGAGTTATGACCCGGGCGGACTTGGCGATTCACCAGAAGACCCGGCCGGAGTTATGACCCGGGCGGACTTGGCGATTCACCAGAAGACCCGGCTAGAGCTAGGCAACTCACTGGTGATCTGCCTGGACATCGCGGTTTACAAATAACCCGCCTAGACATTGTGACTCACTGGAGACCCGGCGGACGGATCAGACGGACGACAAGGCCCAAGGCCCAGCAGGTCGGCTTATACTCTGGCGGGCTGGCTTGAGAGGAAGACATAAGGAATATTCTCCTACAAAGGAAGCAAGACTAGGACTCCACTTGTAATAAAGTAATCCTAATCCTTCTAGGACTAGTCATGTAACCCGCCCCTTCAACTTATATAAGGAGGGATAGGGCTCCCCAAAAGAGGGACAAGCAACAAGAAATAATATCTAGGGCTAGACACAAAGAAGAGAGCCGGTTTATGTGGCGACTCCCTCATGAGCATAATGAGACCTAGCCACAAATAGCATGTAGGGCTATTCCGGATGATGTTTCCCGGGGCCCGAAGCTGTCTAAATCCTTGTCGTGTGTTGCGTCTCTCGATTCCGCTCAACCCTTCTCAAGCTACCACATAGATGTGTTGGCCTCGCAACTAACTCCTGGCACTAAGGACATCTGTCGTGACAAATCCACGACACCTGGTATCACCCCTTCAAAGGTAGTGTTGTTTTGTCTGATTCTGGAAGGGTCTATCCCCATCCTGCGGATAGTGTCCTGGTATATTAAATTGAGACTGCTGCCGCCGTCCATGAGGACGCGAGTGAGATGGTATCCGTCGATTATTGGGTCAAGCACCAAGGCAGCTGATCCTCCATGCCGCATACTAGTCGGGCGGTCCCTGTGATCGAAGGTGAACGGGCAGGCCGACCAGTAGTTAGGTTTGGGGGCGACGGGCCTTACAGCGTATGCGTCTCTGAGTGCGCGTCCGCGTCTTCTCGTGGGTGTGTGAGTCGCGCGGATCATGTTTACTGTTTTCACCTTTGGTGGGAATTTTTTCTGTCCCCCAGTGTTCGGCTGGCGAGGTTCATCCTCGTCTTTACTTGGTGTTTCCCTTCCCTTGTGTTCGGCATTTAATTTGCCAGCCTGCTTGAAGACCCAGCGTTCTCTGTGAGTGTGGTTCGTAGGTTTGTCGGGGGTGCCATGAATTTGGCATAGTCTGTCCAGGACTCTGTTCAGATCGGACGGTCCCTCTTTACTGCCTTTAAATGGCTTATTTTGTTGACCGGGTCGAGAGCCCCTGAATCCGGCGTTGACCGTTGTGCTGTCCCGGCTCTCTTCCTTGTTTTAACATTTGTTTTTATTACGCCGTGGCTTCCCGTTGCCATCCCTTATTTCGGATGTGCTTGGGTTGCTGGTGCCTTTATGGGCCAACCAGCTATCTTCACCCATGCAAAAGCGGGTCATAAGGCTTGTTAGGGCTGCCATTATCCTTGGCTTTTCTTGGCCGAGGTGTCTGGCGAGCCACTCATCTCGGATGATGTGTTTGAAGGCCGCTAGGGCTTCGGCATCCGAACAATCGACAATTTGATTCTTCTTAGTGAGGAATCTGTTCCAAAGCTTGCGGGCGGACTCTCCGAGCTATTGGATTATGTGACTTAAATCGTCCGCATATGGAGGCCGGACATAAGTCCCTTGAAAATTGGCCCTGAAAGCATCCTCGAGTTCCTCCCAACTTCCAATTGAATTTTCAGGGAGGCTTTTCAACCAGTGTCAAGCTGGTCCCTTCAGCTTAAGGGGGAGGTATTTGATGGCATGGAGGTCATCCCCATGAGCCATGTGTATATGCAGGATAAAATCCTCGATCCAGACCCCTGGGTCTATCGTTCCGTCGTATGCCTCTATGTTCACAGGTTTAAAACCCTGTGGAAATTCGTGGTCCAGTACTTCTTCGGTGAAGCATAGGGGGTGAGCAGCCCCTTTGTATCTGGACGTGTTGCGGCATGTCGTCGGTTGTTGTTGTGTCCGATGTTTATTCCAAACTGGTATCTGATCGGTATGATCATTTTGGTGATCATAGTCCTGCGCCGGGGTGTGTCCTTTAGACCCGTAGATGGACCTGGCCGCGTCGGCTTTCTTATCCAGGAGCTCGCATAAATCGTGTTCGGCATCGGTAGCTACTCTGTTGCGGTTATGAAGTGGCTTGTCTGGCCTCCTGGTCGGGTTGCCCTTTGGTGGAACGGCCTCGTCGTTGAATTTTGGTAGCAGCTTGCGTTTTGGGTAGCTCTTTGTATGGCGATCATCTCCATACTTTTCTTTAGTGTCTAGCACTTTATTCCATCTGCGGTTGAGTGTTTCCTATGCGGCCTTTAGCCGTTGCTTCTGCTTATTTAGACTTCTCGCAGTGGCCATAAGCCTTCTGTGGAGGTTATCTCATTCCAGGAGTGTTTCCGGGATGATGAATGCATCGTCATCCGGACTGTGTTCTTGTCCTGGGGCGGTTTGATTAATTTGTCCCTCGGGATCATTGTGATCGGGCGTCTGCTCCGAGATGTGTTCGGCATGACCTGGCTCACCCTGCTCCATTGCTAGGTCCATATGGTTGTTGTTGCCTTCGGAGTGGACTGGGGTGTCGATCTTTCTGGTGCTCTTGTCGCTATTTTTACTGTTGCTGGAATTGGAGCAGCGTCTGCGTCGTCGTTTTGGCTTTTGCCCGGGGGTTTTATCTTCCGGATTGTCGCCGTCGTCCTTCTTGGGCGTATCCACCATGTATATATCATGTGATGAGGTGGTAGTCCAGCGCCCCAGTGATTCTGAATCTTCTCCTACATCGTCGTCCATACCGTCGATGTCTTCGGAGTCAAGCATGTCTGATATATCGTCGACAGTGGCAATGAAGTGGGTGGTGGGTGGGCAACGAATTCCTTCGTCGCCTGCTTCCCACTCAAGCCGGACATAGTTCGGCCAAGAGTCTCCTGACAAAGAGAGAGATTTTAACGAGTTCAGCACGTCGCCGAAGGGAGAGTGCTGGAAGATGTTCGCAGCGGTGAACTCCATTACAGGAGCCCAACCAGGTTCGGCGGGCTCAGGAGCGCGCGGACTGGAACCTACAACTGGATACGAGTCCAGGGGTCCGGTGTCACAGGCTTATTTGGGGGTGAGGCATGTGTTCGACTCTACCGCCGATGTGTGTGTGGCCTGTGGGGTGGGGTCCATCCACCCGTCCTTGGGCGGCGGAATCTGCCCCGGATTTATGTCCGGGACTCCTGCAGGGGCGATATCCCGAGCATTGTCCGACAGTAGGTATAAGCCGTGCACATCATGACTGTTCGGCGCTCCTGGCGTAGGCCCGAATCCGTTGAAGATCGAGTCTCCGCGGATATCGGCCATGTAGTTTAGGTTTCCAAACCTGACCAGATGGCCAGGGGCGTAGCTGTCGATCTGTTCCAGATGGCCAAGTGAATTAGCCCGCAGTGCGAAGCCGCCGAACACGAAGATTTGTCCGGGGGAGAAAGTCTTGCCCTGGACTGCGTTCTTGATGATTGAAGGAGCCATCAAGCCTTGCAGCGACGGTACAGAGGAACTCTCAATGAAAGCACCAATGTCGGTGTCAAAACCGGCGGATCTCGTGTAGGGGGTCCCGATCTGTGCATCTCAGGCTAATGGTAACAGGAGGTAAGGGACACAATGTTTACCCAGGTTCGAGCCCTCTCGATGGAGGTAAAACCCTACTTCCTGCTTGATTGATATTGATGATATGAGTAGTACAAGAGTTGAGCTACCACGAGATCATAGAGGCTAAACCCTAGAAGCTAGCCTATGATGATTATGAATGTTGTGATCATCCCTCTAAGGACCGAACTCTCCGGTTTATATAGACACCGGAGAGGGCTAGGGTTTACATGGAGTCGGTTACAAGGAAGGAAATATAATATCTGAATCGCCAAGCTTGTCTTCCACGCAAAGGAGAGTCCCATCCGGACACGGGACGGAGTCTTGAGTCTTGTATCTTCACGCTCCAATAGTCCGGACACGGTATACAGTCCGGCTGTCCGGATACCCCCTAATCCAGGACTCCCTCAACGGGCTTCTAGCAAGAACCATTCTTACCTACGCATCAAAACCACAATGATTTTTCGTCAAGTGTGTTGTTTTAACCTTAAACAAGGACCGGGCATAGCCACACTCGATTCAACTAAAGTTGGAGAAACAGACACTCACCAGCCACCTATGTGCAAAGCACGTTGGTAGAACCAGTCCTGCGTAAGCGTACGCGTAATGTCGCTCTGAGCTGCTTCATCCAACAATACCGCTGAATCAGACTATGACATGCTGGTAATCAGTATGACTATTATCGCCCACATGTATTTCTGTTCTACTCGTGCATATAACATCTACACATAAACCTGGCTCGGATGCCACTGTTGCGTAATGCAGTAATTTCAAAAAAAAACCTACGCACACGTAAGATCACGGTGATGCATAGCAAGGAGAGGGGAGAGTGTGTTCGTGTACCCTCGTAGACCGAAAGTGGAAGTGTTATGACAACGCGGTTGATGTAGTCGTACGTCTTCACGATCCGACCGATCTTAGTACCGAACGTACGGCACCTCCGCGATCAGCACACGTTCAGCTTGCGGAAGTCCCTCATACTCTTGATCTAGTTGAGGCCGAGGGAGAGTTTTGTCAGCACGACGGCATGGTGACGGTGATGATGAAGTTACTGGTGCAGGGCTTCGCCTAAGCACTACGACGATATGACCGAGGTGTGTAACTGTGGAGGGGGGCACCGCACACGGCTAAACAATGTCAACTTGTGTGTTCTAGGGTGCCCTCTGCCCCCGTATATAAAGGAGCACGGGGGAGGCCGACCGGCCCTTGGGGCGCGCCAAGGAGGGGAGGAGTCCTCCTCCTAGAAGGAGTAGGACTCCTCCTTTCCTAGTCCAACTAGGAAGGGGGAAGGGGGAACGAAGGATAGGGAGAGGGAGAGGGAAAGAGGGGCCGCGCCCCCCTCTGTTAGTCCAATTCGGACTCCCCTTGGGGGGGGGCACCTCCTGGGTTGCTGCCCTCTCTCTCCCCTAAGTCCCACTAAGGCCCAATACTTCCCCGGGGGGTTCCGGTAACCCCTCCGACACTCTGGTTTTCTCCGAAATCACCCGGAACTCTTCCGGTGTCCGAATATAGCCGTCCAATATATCAATCTTTATGTCTCGACCATTTCGAGACTCCTCGTCATGTCCATGATCACATCCGGGACTCCGAACTATCTTCGATACATCAAAACACATAAAATCAAAATACCGATCGTCACTGAACTTTAAGCGTGCGGACCCTACGGGTTCGAGAACTATGTAGACATGACCGAGACACGTCTCCGGTCAATAACCAATAGCGGAACCTGGATGCTCATATTGGTTCCTACATATTCTACGAAGATCTTTATCGGTCAAACTGCATAACAACATACGTTGTTCCCTTTGTCATTGGTATGTTACTTGCCCGAGATTCGATCGTCGGTATCTCAATACCTAGTTCAATCTCGTTATCGGCAAGTCTCTTTACTCATTCTGTAATACTTCATCCCGCAACTAACTCATTAGTCATAATGCTTGCAAGGCTTATAGTGATGAGTATTACCGAGAGGGCCCAGAGATACCTCTCCGAAACACGGAGTGACAAATCCTAATATCGATCTATGCCAACCCAACAAAAACCTTCAGAGACACTTGTAGAGCACCTTTATAATCACACTTTTACGTTGTGACGTTTGGTAGCACACAAAGTGTTCCTCCGGTATTCGGGAGTTACATAATCTCATAGTCTGAGGAACTTGTATAAGTCATGAAGAAAGCAGTAGCAATGAAACTAACACGGACATAATGCTAAGCTAACGGATGGGTCATGTCCATCACATCATTCTCCTAATTATGTGATCCCGTTCATCAAAGGACAACACATGTCTATGGTTAGGAAACTTAACCATCTTTGATTAACGAGCTAGTCAAGTAGAGGCATACTAAGGACTATATGTTTTGTCTATGTATTCACACATGTACTAAGTTTCCGGCTAATACAATTCTAGCATGAATAATAAACATTTATCATGAATTAAGGAAATAAATAATAACTTTATTATTGCCTCTAGGGCATATTTCCTTCATTTATTGAGAGAGTCTCCGTTGTCCAAGAAGAGACTAATATTTTGCTGGAGTCTATGTAAGAAGAAATTGATGATATTGTGAGCCCATTGGATGAAAAAGATGAGGAGAGCGAAGAACAAAAGGAGGAAGAGGGGATGATCACCCGTTCCCACCTTCTAATGAGAGTAACTCTTCAACTCATACATTGTTTAATGTCCCTTTGTTCTTACCGAAGGATGAATGCTATGATAATTGCTATGATCCCGTTGATTCGTTTGAAATATCTCTTTTTGATGATGCTTGCTATGCTTGTGGCCATGATGCCAATATGAATTATTCTTATGGAGATGAACTTGCTATAGTTCCTTATGTTAAGAATGAAATTGTTGCTATTGCACCCACACATGATAGTCCTATTATCTTTTTGAATTATCCAAACTACACTATATCAGAGAAGTTTGCTCTTATTAAGGATTATATTGATGGGTTGCATTTTGCTACTACACATGATGATTTTGATGAATATAATATGCATGTGCTTGCTACTCCTACTTGCAATTATTATGAGAGAGAAACTGTTTATGCTATGTATTGGCCTTTACTTGATGTGCATGAATTGTTCTTGTATGACATGCCGATGCATAGGAAGAGAGTTAGACTTTGTCATTGCTTGAAATATGTTGCTTGTGCTCACTACTAAATACCAAATCATTGCTAATTAAAATTGGCTTTGATATACCTTGGGGTCCGGGTGGATCCATTACTTGAGCACTTTATGCCTAGCTTAATGGCTTTAAAGAAAGCGATGCCAGGGAGACAACCCGGAAGTTTTAGAGAGTCATTTATTTCTTTTGAGTGCTTTTATAAAGTTTAAAAACAAAAAAATATAGAGGGGAACTTAAAACTTCACAAAAAGGAAAGTGAAAATGAGAGAGACGAGCACTGTTGAAGTGGGGGAGCTCCTTGAACTTTGTTCATGCCCATGGCAACTTTGTGAATCTCAATTACAGAAACTTTTCGACAAAAATAATTATCCCCTTGTACAAATCCTTTGTATTGAAAAATTATTGTGCCAAGGTTTGCCTTTAGGATGATTAGATTGCTTGTTGGTATTTGCGGTGCAGAAATAGAAACTTTGGCTGTAGCGCATGAATTTTCATTTTTACTGGAACATCAAAAGGTTCTGAAATTTTTTGCACACTATTTCTATACAAATTGTTTATTTCATCCAAATTTTTCAGATTTTTGGAGTACCATAAGTATGGTAGATGTTCAGATTGATACATATTGTCCTGTTTAAGATAGATTCTGTTTTTGATGCATTGTTTTGGTTGTTTTGATGAAACTATCGATTCTATCGGTGGTATAAGCCATGGAAAAGTTAGATTACATTAGCTACAATGCAAAAACAAAATATGAATTGGTTTGCAACAGTACTTAGAGTAGTGATTTGATTTATTATACTAATGGATCTTACCGAGCTTTCTTTTGAGTTCTGTGTGGATGAAGTGATCAAAGATCAAGGAGGTCTCGATATGAGAAGAAGGAGGAGAGGCAAGAGCTCAAGCTTGGGGATGCCCAAGGCACCCTGATAGGTCTCCAACGTATCTATAATTTATGAAGCATTCATGCTATTTTATTATCTGTTTTGAATGATTACGGGCTTTATTATACACTTTTATATTACTTTTGGGACTAACCTATTAACCGGAGGCCCAACCCATATTGTTGTTTTATTGCCTATTTTAGTGTTTCGAATAAAAGGAATATCAAACGGAGTCCAAACGGAATGAAACCTTTGGGGGCGTGATTTTTGGAATGAACATGATCCGAGAGACTTGGAGTACAAGCCAGGGAAGCTTCGAGGAGGCCAGGAGATAGGAGGGCGTGCCCACCC
>NC_041385.1:560816458-560851783 GCF_002162155.2 Triticum dicoccoides
CCCGAGGCTCCCCTGACCGATTTCTTTCGCCTATATATTCCCATATACCCTAAAAACATCGGAGGAGAATATAGATCGGGAGTTCCGCCGCCGCAAGCCTCTGTAGCCACCAAAAACCTCTCGGGAGCCCGTTCCGGCACCATGCCAGAGGGGGAATCCATCACTGGTGGCCATCTTCATCATCCCGACGCTCTCCATGACGAGGAGGGAGTAGTTCACCCTCGAGGCTGAGGGTATGTACCAGTAGCTATGTGTTTGATCCCTCTCTCTCTCTCTCTCTCTCTCTCTCTCTCTCTCTCTTGTGTTCTCTCTCTCTCATGTTCTCTCTATGGCACGATCTTGATGCATCGCGAGCTTTGCTATTATAGTTGGATCTTATGATGTTTCTCCCCCTCTACTCTCTTGTAATGGATTGAGTTTTCCCTTTGAAGTTATCTTATCGGATTGAGTCTTTAAAGATTTGAGAACACTTGATGTATGTCTTGCCGTGCTTATCTGTGGTGACAATGGGATATTCACGTGATCCACCTGATGTATGTTTTGGTGATCAACTTGTGGGTTTTGCCCATAAACCTATGCATAGGGGTTGGCACATGTTTTGATCTTGACTCTCCGTTAGAAACTTTGGGGCACTCTTTGAAGTACTTTGTGTTGGTTGAATAGATGAATCTGAGATTATGTGATGCATATCGTATAATCATGCCCACGGACACTTGAGGTGACAATGGAGTATCTAGGTGACATTAGGATTTTGATTGATTTGTGTCTTAAGGTGTTATTCTAGTATGAACTCTATGATAGATCGAATGGAAAGAATAGCTCTATATTATTTTATTATGGACTCTTGAATAGATAGATCAAAAAGGATAACTTTGAGGTGGTTTCGTACCCTACCATAATCTCTTTGTTTGTTTTCCGCTATTAGTAGCTTTGGAGTGACTCTTTATTGCATGTTGAGGGATAGTTATATGATCCAATTATGTTATTATTGTTGAGAGAACTTGCACTAGTGAAAGTATGAACCTTAGGCCTTGTTTCCTATCATTGCAATACCGTTTACGCTCACTTTTACCACTTGTTACCTTGCTGTTTTTATATTTTCAGATTACAAATACCTATATCTACTATCCATATTGCACTTGTATGACCATCTCGTCGCCGAATTAGTGCACCTATACAATTTACCATTGTATTGGGTGTGTTGGGGACACAAGAGACTCTTTGTTATTTGGTTGCAGGGTTGTTTGAGAGAGACCATCTTCATCCTACGCCTCCCATGGATTGATAAACCTTAGGTCATCCACTTGAGGGAAATTTTCTACTGTCCTACAAACCTCTGCACTTGGAGGCCCAACAACGTCTACAAGAAGAAGGTTGTGTAGTAGACATCAAGCACTTTTCTGGCGCCGTTGTCGGGGAAGTGAGTGCTTGAAGGTGTATCTTTAGATCTTGCAATCGAATCTTTTTGTTTCTTGTTTTATCACAAGTTTAGTTTATCAAAGAAAACTACAAAAAATGGAATTGAGTTTGTCTCATACGCTTCATATTTTTAATATCTTTCGTGAGTATGATGAAAAGGGAAATTGTGCTCAAGTGCTAGAAGAAGAATGCATTAAAATACTTGGTACTAAATCTTTGAATGATGTGCATGATTGCATTGTTGTTAGTATGAACTCTTTGAATATCCATAGTACTAATGATGATTGCACTAGTTGTGATGAAAATGTCTCTTATAAGCATGTCGATTTTTGTGGAGTAGATTGGGTTTGCGAGTACACACCAAATAGGGAAAATATATATTGCAAGAGGCATAAGTATTTAGAAACTAAAAGGTTGCAAGAAAGTCTTGATGTTTCTGCTGAAAAATTCAATATTTTTCGCGCTCCTTGTGAACTTTGCAATGAACATGGTCATTTAAATATCCAATGCAAATTGTTTCATGACCAAATTGTATCCAAAAATTGTGATAATTTGATTACCCTTGAGCATCATAAAGAGCTTATTCTTCTTCTGGGGTATGAAGAAATGAAACGTATAACTGAGGGTATTCCAAAATTTAATCTTGATAGATTTCTTGATTTTGATCTAGAGAAGATTTATTTGTATTATGGGGTGAATTGCATCGAAATCCTTATATTGCCAATTACATAAAGAAAAGAAAGCAAATAGAAGATGATGAGAATACTAATGAAAGGGAAGAGACTTCCTAATCTCCTCCTATTATTGCTTATAATGAATCAGGTAACGAGGAGGAGCTTTCTATTCAACCAATCCCATCAATAAAGAAGGTTGAACCCACACATAATGTGAAGAAGAAAAATAAAAGAAGTAGCAACAAAGGTAAAAAGGTATCCCTCCCAAATGATGTTGCTCCTACTACTCATTGTGATGATGGTAATTGCTATACTATTGGTGCTATCCATACTATTAATGATGAGAGTGATTATGCTTATGATATGAAAGGGCCCAAGCTTGGGGAAGCTATTTTTGATGAGGATGACATATTTGAGAATATATTTGCTGAAATTAATGTTTGTCCCAAGCTTGGGGATGCTACGTTTAATGAAGATGATATTTTTAGCATCCCAAGTTTTGATATGCAAAGTTGTTATAATGATAGCATGCCTCTTATCTATGATGATTATATTGATGAAAGTGGGTTTGGAAGAGTGTCAAGGAAGTAGTGATCCCACTATTTTGGAGGATGTTGAATCTTATAATATTTATGAAAGTGGATTTGGAAGAGTGTCAACTTTATTTAGTTATGATTCCACTATCTTGGAAGAGGTTTCAATCGATTATGATGAGAACAAAGTTGCTACTTATGATGATTATTGTGATGAAACTTATGCTATAAAAAGTAGTGATGATTATATTTATAAAAATTGTCATGATTATGATTACCCTTTTTCTGAACATTACTCTTTTAATGTGGAAACAATTTATAGTATTCAAGTCTTTTATGATACTCCCACCATTCCGAACGAGAAGAAATTTGCTTATGTGGAGAGTAGTAAACTTTCTATGCTAGTAGATCATGAAAAGAATGATTTAGGTGCTGGTTATATTTTTTAATTAATTCATGATTCTACTGAAAATTATTATGAGGGAGGAACATATGCTTGTCGGAGTTGCAATAATATCAAGTTTCCTCTCTATGTGCTTAAAATTTTGAAGTTATGCTTGTTTTACCTTCCTATGCTAGTTGATTATTGTTCCCCTAAGTTGTTGGCTCACAAAATCCCTATGCATAGGAAGTGGGTTAGACTTAAATGTGCTAGCCATATTCTTCATGATGCTCCCATTATGTTTCAATTCTTATCTTTTATGTGAGCATCATTATCATTATCATGCCTAGCTAGGGGCGTTAAACGATAGCGCTTGTTGGGAGGCAACCCAATGTTATTTTTGTTACTCGCTTTTTGTTCCTGTTTAGTAATAAATAATTCATCTAGACTCTGGTTAGATGTGGTTTTATGTTTTAATTAGTGTTTTTGCCAAGTAGAACCTTTGGGAAGACTTGGGTGAAGTCTTTATGATCTTGCTGTAAAAAACAGAAACTTTAGCGCTCACGAGATTAAGGTGTCATTTCTTATTGGAGAGTGATTTTAGGTTGATTCTTTTTGCAGATGATTAATAGACAAACTACTCAGGTCCACCAATTTAGTTCAGAATTGTTTGAGTTACAGAAGTATACGTTTGATACAGATTACTATAGACTGTTCTGTTTTTGACAGATTCTGTTTTCTATGTGTTGTTTGCTTATTTTGATGAATCTATGAGTAGTATCGGAGGGTATGAACCATAGAGAAGTTGTAGTACAGTAGATATTACACCAATATGAATTTAGAATGAGTTCACAACAGTACCTAAGTGGTGGTTTTAATCTCTTATATTAACGGAGCTTACGAGTTTTGTGTGGTTGAAGTTTTCAAGATTTGGGTAAAGATTCGATGGAGTATGGAATAAGGAGTGGCAAGAGCCTAAGCTTGGGAATGCCCAAGGCACCCCAAGTTAATATTCAAGGACAACCAATAGCCTAAGCTTGGGGATGCCCCGGAAGGCATCCCCTCTTTCGTCTTCGTTCATCGGTAACTTTACTTGGAGCTATATTTTTATTCACCACATGATATGTGTTTTGCTTGGAGCGTCATTTTATTTTGTTAGTATTTGCTTTCTGTTATTTAGAATAATGTTTTGCATCTATATTTTCAATAAAAATGTCAAGGATAGCCTTTACCATGCTTATTTTGCAATTATACATGTTGCTGTTTGAAAACAGAAAGTTTACCGCTGTTGCAAAAATTCCCTAGAAAAGTCAGAGAATGATATAATGTTGAAATTGTTTGCATATTGAGATCTGATAAATCTTCTACAGCTTAGTATTTTTATCATAATTTTTTAGGTAAGTATGATGAATCTTGCATTCTTTACAGACTATACTTTTTGGCAGATTGCTGTTATGGTTGCATTGTTTGCATATGTTTGCTTGTTTAATGATTCTATTTGAGGTTAGGAGTATTAAATATGCAGAGGCATTTAGTATGCAATGTTGAATAATAATTTTAGTGATTTGTTACAGTAGAAAATGGTAAGGTATTGCATTGGTTTATACTAACTTATCTCACGAGTTCTTGTTGAGTTTGGTGTGGATGAAGCTTTTGATAAAAAGAGAAACCATGATATGAGAGAAATTAAGGAGACACAAAAGCGCAAGCTTGGGGATGCCCCGGTAGGCATCCCACCTTTCTTCTTCAACAATTATCGGTTAGTATCGGTTGAACCTTAGTTTTTGCTTCTTCACATGAGTCGTGCTATCCTTGAAATGTCATTTTATTTTGCTTTGCTTGCTGTTTGAATAAAATACCAAGATCTGAAATTCTTAAACAAGAGAGAGTCTTCGCATAGTTGCATAATTATTTAGCTACTCATTGATCTTCACTTATATCTTTTTGGAGTAGTTTGTCATTTACTCGTGTGCTTCACCTATATCCTATGAGTAAATGGTTGAATGAGTTTAATGTCATAAATCTAAAATTATATATGCTTCACTTGCTTATCCCATGGGGAGTAATGACTTCACATCTAAGAAGTAGAGGTAGTAAGTGTATTGAAGGTTAGCAAGCATTGTATTGGTCATTTGAACAATTCATGAAAGAATATTGAAGGAAGAGATATTTCACATATAAATATACTATCCTAGACATATTTTATAATTGTGAGCACTCATTAAGTATGACATGCTAAAGAGTTGATGTTGGACAAGGAAGACGATGTAATGGGTTATGTTTTCTCACATCTCAGTTAAAGTATATTCTCATGGATCATTCAAACATGTTGAGCTTGCCTTTCCCCCTCATGCTAGCCAAAATTCCTTGCACCAAGTAGAGATACTACTTGTGCTTCCAAATATCCCTTAAACTAGTTTTGCCATGAGAGTCCACCATACCAATATTTACCTGCCGTTCCAAGTAAATTTGCATGTGCCAAACTCTAAACCTTCAAATAATAATATGTTTTGTATGCCCGAATCGCTCATGTAGTGACTAGGGGCTATCAGTATATTCCATGCTATGTGGGTTATTCTCAAGATGAGTGGACTCTGCTCATCATTCACGAGAAAAATGGCTGATAACCGGGATGCCCAGTCCCATGATCAAAAGATCAAAATCAAATCAAAAATAATTAAAACAAAACTCCCCCGGGATTGGTGTTAGTTGGAGGCACCCGTTGTTTCGGGCAAGCCATGGATTGATGATTGTTGGTGGATGGGGAGTAAAAACATTACCATTCTGTTTGGGAACTGCCTATAATGTATGTAGTATGGAAGATATTGGGAACTCTTGGTTGTTATGTTGAGAATGAGATCATACCTCTGAAAATTATTTATCTCTATTTCAAAATCGAGCTCTGGCACCTCTGCAAATCCCTGCTTCCCTTTGCGAAGGGCCTATCTTTTACTTCATGTCTTTTACTTTATGCAAGAGTCAAGGTGATCTTCACCTTTCCCTTTTTCATTTTATCCTTTGGCAAGCACCTCGTGTTGGAAAGATCCTGATATATATATCCAATTGGATGTAAGTTGGCATGAACTATTATTGTTGACATCACCCAAAGCTGAATACATTAGGAGGCAACACTATAAGCCCCTATCTTTCTCAGTGTTCGATTAAAACTCCATAACCATAAGTATTGCGTGAGTGTTAGCAATTGTAGAAGACTATATGATAGTTGAGTATGTGGAGTTTGCTAAATCAAAATCTCTAACATAGACCCTTCCTGAAAATAAGATGAATTATAATTGTTTGATGACTGAGAATGAAGTTTTCAAGAAAGTTTATGGTCTATGCTTTAAAATGTGAATAGCTTGTTACTTGATCGTGACAAATTTTATGAGATGAACTACTGTTTGACATATAATCATGCTAGAAAAGGTGATTGAAATTATCATGGATTAAACTTGTGCACCTGCTAGCATTCACACTTCATAAATTCTTTCTTTTATTCTTTACCTACTCGTGGACGAGCAGGAATTAAGCTTGGGGATGCTGATACGTCTCCAATGTATCTATAATTTATGAAGCATTCATGTTATTTTATTATATGTTTTGAATGATTACGGGCTTTATTATACACTTTTATATTACTTTTGGGACTAACCTATTAACCGGAGGCCCAGCCCATATTGTTGTTTTATTGCCTATTTCAGTGTTTCAAAGAAAAGGAATATCAAACGGAGTCCAAACGGAATGAAACCTTTGGGAGCGTGATTTTTGGAATGAACATGATCCGGGAGACTTGGAGTACAAGCGAGGGAAGCTTCGAGGAGGCCAGAAGATAGGAGGGCGCGCCCACCCCCCTGGGCGCGCCCCCTGTCTCGTGGGCCCCTCGAGGCTCCCCCGACCGACTTCTTTTGCCTATATATTCCCATATACCCTAAAAACATCAGAGAAGAAGATAGATCGGGAGTTCCGCCACCGCAAGCCTCTGTAGCCACCAAAAACCTCTTGGGAGCCTGTTCCGGCACCTTGCCGGAGGGGGAATCCATCACCGGTGTCCATCTTCATCATCTCGGCGCTCTCCATGACGAGGAGGGAGTAGTTCACCCTCGAGGCTGAGGGTATGTACCAGTAGCTATGTGTTTGATCTCTCTCTCTCTCTCTCTCTCTCTCTCTCTCTCTCTCTCTCTCTCTCTCTCTCTCGTGTTCTCTCTCTCGTGTTCTCTCTATGGCACGATATTGATGTATCGCGAGCTTTGCTATTATAGTTGGATCTTATGATGTTTCTCCCCCTCTACTCTCTTGTAATGGATTGAGTTTTCCCTTTGAAGTTATCTTATCGGGTTGAGTCTTTAAGGATTCGAGAACACTTGATGTATGTCTTGCGGTGCTTATCTGTGGTGATAGTGGGATATTCACGTGATCCACTTGATGTATGTTTTGGTGATCAACTTGCGGGTTCCGCTCAACCTATGCATAGGGGTTGGCACATGTTTTCATCTTGACTCTCCGTTAGAAACTTTGGGGCACTCTTTGAAGTACTTTGTGTTGGTTGAATAGATGAATCTGAGATTGTGTGATGCATATCGTATAATCATGCCCACGGATACTTGAGGTGACAATGGAGTATCTAGGTGACATTCGGGTTTTGATTGATTTGTGTCTTAAGGTGTTATTCTAGTATGAACTCTATGATAGATCGAATGGAAAGAATAGCTCTATATTATTTTATTATGGACTCTTGAATAGATAGATCAAAAAGTATAACTTTGAGGTGGTTTCATACCCTACCATAATCTCTTCGTTTGTTCTCCGCTATTAGTAGCTTTGGAGTGACTCTTTATTGCATGTTGAGGGATAGTTATATGATCCAATTATGTTATTATTGTTGAGAGAACTTGCACTAGTGAAAGTATGAACCTTAGGCCGTGTTTACTATCATTGCAATACCGTTTACGCTCACTTTTACCACTTGTTACCTTGCTGTTTTTATATTTTCAGATTACAAATACCTATATCTACTATCCATATTGCACTTGTATGACCATCTCTTCGCCGAACTAGTGCACCTATACAATTTACCATTGTATTGGGTGTGTTGGGGACACAAGAGACTCTTTGTTATTTGGTTGTAGGGTTGTTTGAGAGAGACCATCTTTAGCCTATACCTCCCATGGATTGATAAACCTTAGGTCATCCACTTGAGGGAAATTTGCTACTGTCCTACAAACCTCTGCACTTGGAGGCCCAACAACGTCTACAAGAAGAAGGTTGTGTAGTAGACATCAAGCTCTTTTCTGGCGCTGTTGCCGGGGAGGTGAGTGCTTGAAGGTATATCTTTAGATCTTGCAATCGAATCTTTTGTTTCTTGTTTTATCACTAGTTTAGTTTATCAAAGAAAACTACCAAAAAATGGAATTGAGTTTGTCTCATACGCTTCATCTTTTTAATATCTTTCGTGAGTATGATGAAAAGGAAAATTGTGCTCAAGTGCTAGAAGAAGAATGCATTAAAATATTTGGTACTAAATCTTTGAATGATGTGCATGATTGCGTTGTTGTTAGTATGACCCCTTTGAATATCCATAGTTCTAATGATGATTGCACTAGTTGTGATGAAAATGTCTCTTATAAGCATGTCGATTTTTGTGGAGTAGATTGGGTTTGTAAGTACACACCAAATAGGGAAAATAGATATTGCAAGAGGCATAAGTATTTAGAAACTAAAAGGTTGCAAGAACATCTTGATGTTTGTGCTGAAAAATTCAATTTTTTTTGCGCTCCTTGTGAACTTTGCAATGAACGTGGTCATTTAGATATCCAATGCAAATTGTTTCATGACCAAATCCGTATCCAAAAATTGTGATAATTTGATTACCCTTGAGCATCATAAAGAGCTTATTCTTCTTTTGGGATGAGACTCCGAACAATGAGAGAAAAAAAGAGAGAAGGGGCATTGTTACTATCTTTTACCACACTTGTGCTTCAAAGTAGCACCATGTTTTTCATATAGAGAGTCTCCTATGTAGTCACTTTCATATACTAGTGGGAATTTTACATTATAGAACTTGGCTTGTATATTCCGATGATGGGCTTCCTCAAATGCCCGAGGCCTTCATGAGCAAGCAAGTTGGATGCACACCCACTTAGTTTTCATATTGAGCTTTCATACACTTATAGCTCTTAGTGCATCCGTTGCATGGCAATCCCTACTCCTCGCATTGATATCAATTGATGTGCATATGCATAGCCCGTTGGTTACACTACAAAAAAATACACTTCCGTGATGATACATGTTTGTCACAGTAGGTCACGTTTTTTGTCATGCATGTACATCCATGACGATTTTATGACAGAATCAAGATAGTCATACCTGTGCTGTCATAGAAGTCTTCTATGACATTACCAAAATTATCATCATGGAAGTGTCCACTTCCATGACGATAAATCGTGCGTCACAGAAGTGCTCTCGTCAAGGGTGACCAACAAGTGGCATCCACGGTAATGGAACGTCGTTAAGCTATCGGGTCGGATTTTGGATCCGATAACCCGTTAACAGCCCCGACCAATGGGAAATTTCCATGTGTAAAATTTTGATTGGCCGAAGGGAACACCTGTCAGCTTGTTAGTGGGCCAGATGTCGCCCGTCCATTGGAGGAGACATGCCTATGATACGTCGACACGTGGCTGGGCCCAACAAAGGCCCATATAGGTTAAAAAGGTCGGCCCAGTCAAAGGCCCGTAGAACTTAATCAGGTACTAGTGGGCCAGCCCAATAACGGCTTGCTTAATAAAGGCCCATTTATGGCCCGAAGCCAGATCTGGCCCGTTAATTGTTTGCCCAATATTTGGGCCCATTTACGGCCCGAAGCCAGATCTGGCCCATTAATTGTTCCCCCAATATTTGGGCCCATTTGTGGCCCGAAGCCAGATCTGGTCCGTTAATTGTTCACCGAATATTTGGGCCCAACTACAGCCCAGTGACTTTCGGCCTGTTAGAGGCCTGATGTAGACATGGGCCCATTTCAGCCCGATGTGACTTTCCGCCTGGGAATGGCCCGTGCTGCCCATGGGCCATAAATGGTCTGACGGGACATCGGGCCCACTAACGGCCCGTGCTAAAGGTGGCAACAGTTAAGCCCAATGTGACTTTGGGCCTGTTAAAGGCCTGTTACGTAATTCGGCCCGTTGATGCCTGTACTAAGCTTTCAGCCTCTTAAAGGCCCATGATATCAGTGGGCCAACTAAGGCCCGAGATATGTTTCGGCCTGGTAATGGCCCGTAAGCTAATTGGGCCCAAAACTGCCCGGTCTACATTTCGGCATGCTGAAGGCCCGTCGACGACTAGTGAAAATTGAGGCCCAACATGCATTTTGGCCTGCTAAAGGCCCGTGGTTTCATCTTGGTCGTAACAAGCTAGTACAATATTCAGCCTGTTAATGGCCCAACGCTACCTGGGCCAAACTAAGCGCTGGGTCGACAAAAGGCCCAACTAAAATATAGGCCGGTGTAAGTTTGGGCCTGGCGCAATGTGTGAAGGCCCCAATCATTCGGGCCCAAGAAAGACGCAGGCCAGCCCAATTGTGGCCCGCTAAAAACCTGGCCCGTTAGAGTTGAATGTTTTGGCCCGGTCGACTACATCTGATTTTTTTTTCAGATAGCGAATGATGGCAGTAACTAGTAGGAATTAAGAACAAACCTACTCTATACAATAAAGAAATTACGGCATAGTAACTAAGAATAAACCTACACTATACAATAAAGGATTTAAGGTATATTACATCCACTGGGCATCTAAGTTCGCCACCAGTGATCATAAAGCGCAACGAAGAAGCAGATTACAAAAACTGGGCACCATTGCAGCGTAACATAATAATACTAAACCGAGACCACTTCCAAGACAGTTCAAGGAAGGTTAGCCTTGTGGGGGAACTGCTGCGCAAGCTGCTGAGCAAGGCTGTGAGACCGGCCTAGCATGTTGGTCATAGCTTCCAGGTGTAGCTGTTTAGCGATGAGGTTCTCATTGGTGTTCTCCGCAATCTTTCTTAGAGATAGGACTTCAAGTCAAAGTTGAGTTGCAGAATGCCTTTCTGCTAGAACTTAGGACTGAAGAAGTCGAACTGATTCAGACAACGAATTATGTGAGCTTGTCTGACTGTTAGTCTCAAGTAACTTGAACACTGCATCAACACAAGACTTTGGGGTTGTCTCGCTATCTTCAAGATGTTTTGCCTTCTTTGCTGCAATATATGTTGGGTTTGTCTCACAGCCTTCAGCAGACTTGTGCATGCCATCAGGCATATCACCCTGAAACAAAGCAGAGAGATGACAGGTTTTGCACATGTATAAACAAAGATGATAACTGTTCTATCAATTCTATCCAATTTCAATTTAGAAAATAAAGAGTAAGTTCAAAATATCAATAGCATAATTTGGCATTGTTCATAATGCGGGGAGCTTCACCACACTACTGGATTACCATGTCAACATAAGAAGCATAGATGAAGGGCAAAGAAAATCATTGTATCTATTTTGGATAATGTGCATGGCATGTTGTTCATATCATCAGCCACATCAGTAAGATAAAACAGGAGATGACAAGGTGCAAACGTGGGCTGCTTCACCACACACTGGATTATAGATCCACAAAACCAAGCATACATATAGGGAGTATTAAGTAATGTGCATGGTATGAATAAGGAATTTGGTTTTACAAGTAAAACTTAGAACTTACGGTTCTTACGAACATGCATTTTGGTAGAAACAGCAAACTAAACAACAGTAAATGATAGGGAGTATGAGCAAATTAAACAGCAGTTGAGGATAAAGGCTTTAGAAGGACTGGCTTACATTAATAGTTAACATCGGCTTTATAATGCCCTTCTCCATGCCAAGGGAAGGATAACTCAAGAATTTCAGCACAGAATCTTCTTCATAAGCATTGCATGTACTCTACATTTTGTAGAGAGTAATTATAGATATGATAATACTGGAAGGGATAGAGGATAATGAAGATAAGATGCAGATTGATGCTACATAATCAACTACCAATCCCTGGAAGTACAAGCGTTATAGGACAAAATGTACTGACAAGAGCAATGGGCTACACTTCTGCACTGGCATTGTCTGTGTATTCTACTTGTTGGTAAGATTAAATATAGATCTGATATTTTTTAGTAAATGGTGGGCGAGGGAGATAAGATGCAGAATGCTACAAAATGAACCAATCCCTCTTCCCATAATACAAGAGTGTTTTGAACACTGGTGTACTATACAAAACGTTCTTATATTATGGGATGGAGGGAGTAGCTGTTAATGTAAGTACAGTGATAGACCACGTTCAGTCCTTACAAGAGGAATGCAGAGCTAAACCTCTTCAAAAGCATTGGGTTGATTCTAAATTTGTGTAAGAGTCCATATGGATCTTATAATGTCCACCAAATGGATGAATACGAGGCTAACATGTGCAGTGATGCTACATAACCAAAAACCTATGAAAGTAAGTATGGTCATACAGGGCAAGAGGTACTCACAAGAGCAATGCAGTGTGCAGTACAGTTGCGAGATTCTGTGGTCCCTTGAGAACGAATGTTCTTCTGCTAACAGTTTTCGTACAAGTGAGACATTAAGGCAAATGCAGAAATGTAGTTCAAATTGTGATGTGATATCATAGACACTACCTTACGCTGCATCCGAGACCAATGTGTAACAAGATTATTCCAGTCACCGTCGAATAAATGTAGCACCGGAGACTTTATAGAAATTTTGTTCAGAGGCTTGCCATTGAAGGGCGCTTGCCTCAGGTAGGAACGATACTTCATCAACGAGTTCTTGAAAAGTGCAACCAACCCTTGCTCGTCGTCACAATCCAGTTTGCTCCTCGCCTATTTAAAAGAATGAAATCTTGTGTCTTCTGTCAGCAGAAACATATGCAGTAATGACCATGAATAACATTAGTACATTACTTACGGTAAGTTGCAGAGGAAGACTGGAAATTGTTCTACGTCTGCGGTATAATCTTTCCATGAAGGAAAGATGCGCACAAAGTTCCTGACAACAACATAAGCTTTGTCTTCTAAACTGGGAAGAAATGGAACAGGGGTCCTATTTGCTGCAATTGGGGCTCTCTCTGGTTCGAAAAGGGATTTGGCAATTGCATTTGGTGTACTCTTTGCTGGAATGGGGGTTTTGCGTCGTACAGCTGGTGCTATGTCAACTGGCATAATCATATTGTTTGCTGCAGTTGGGGTCTGCTGAGTTGGGGCATCAGAAATGACCAGTGTAGTAGGGCAAGAGTCTGCTAGAGTTGGGGTATTTTGTGGGTCAGGTGATATTGCAACTACACCTAATGGGCTATTTGATTTATCAGGTGCCACTACCTTTTCCAAATACTTTGCTTGTGCTCCTCCACGATCAGCAATCGCCCTCTTCCTTTTGAACGTCTGATACACAAGAACAGCATTTGAATGGATAAATATGGTATGATGACAGATGGAATATGTACTGAAAATGGATAGGCAGGGCGTATTCATATACATGATGTGTAAACTAAGCTAATGGAAGTTCAACAAAGTAGAAGCAATGCAAAGCATCAGTTGCAAGATATGTGCGAGCAATGTAACCTTGGAAAGTTAGAGCAAGTACCTTGATGGGTGAATAAGATAGGGCATCTTCCTCTGACTCCTCCACTAGGGAGCTACATTGACTTAGGTCTCCCTCTAGCTCAGAATCACTGTTAGGATCATATTCTGAGCATGAATCTGTAGGTGGAGAGCATTTGCATTGCATTGCATCTAGACTTGATTTCAGTACCTTAATGCCAAGTTTGACAGCCATGGCAGTGTTCTGCTTTATTCTTTTCATGCGCGCAAGCTCATAATCATTATGATGCTGTTCAGAATCTGAGATTCATGAAAACATAAAAAGTAGTAAGATTATCTATGGAATGCATTGCGGATTCAACTCGGAGAGTGTCTCCATATAAATGCATGCATATGCAAAGTTCACCTCCCCAACCGTGCTGACCAGACCACACACAGAAATACAAACCCCTTATGTCTCTATAACAGGCAGGCACACATTTCAAAACTGAAGTAGGAACATTAGAATCATATGAAATTCGTATTTGAACAAATAAACTAAGCAATTATGAGTGGCGTAATGTTTAGCTTCAAGGGTGGAGTGTTGGTAGTGCGACACAAAGCAAGTAGGCAGATTGTATTTCACGTAAAAGATCGAAACCTATGTAAAAGCTGGAAATGACACTTTCTTTCTATACAATGCAGTGTTCGTTACCCACACATGATGGAAGAGATCACATAGAGAAATACTATTCACTCATGTCTACTGTTCCAGTATTTAGAAACAGGGAGAGTGTCTCCATATAAATGCATGCATATGCAAAGTTCACCTCCCCAACCGTGCTGACCAGACCACACACAGAAATACAAACCCCTTATGTCTCTATAACAGGCAGGCACACATTTCAAAACTGAAGTAGGAACATTAGAATCATATGAAATTCGTATTTGAACAAATAAACTAAGCAATTATGAGTGGCGTAATGTTTAGCTTCAAGGGTGGAGTGTTGGTAGTGCGACACAAAGCAAGTAGGCAGATTGTATTTCACGTAAAAGATCGAAACCTATGTAAAAGCTGGAAATGACACTTTCTTTCTATACAATGCAGTGTTCGTTACCCACACATGATGGAAGAGATCACATAGAGAAATACTATTCACTCATGTCTACTGTTCTAGTATTTAGAAACAGGGTGGTCCACCCTAAAAGAATATTGACAACAAATATGACAAGGCAAGCATAGATGTAGTGAATCAATCATTTACTTGTGAGCTTATTAGGACAAGTATGCAGAATTGTAACTGCAGTAAGAGACCGTCCAAAATCTGAATGAAGAAGTTTGTCTAGCACTTATTTTTTGCAACTAATCGATGTGAATAATTGGATATTATATCGAATGAGTAAGAAAGACAAGTAAAATTATCAACAAACCTGGCTTGCAGTAGTAATCTGGAGCAATGTCACTACGACCAACAATCCAAAATGACTAGTTTCTATTCCGAGGGCCGGAATTTTGAAAACCCTGTGAACTTTAGAGGTACTAAAGATTACCGAATACATCTGAACCATTAAGTGTAGGTAGCACCGAGCACACAACAAACCCTAATGATAGTCCTGCCTACTGAGTAATGTATCAATTAGAAAATGGGTGATGAGGAGTGGCTGCTGAGTGTTGAGGACGTATCTCAGGATAATTCGGGTTGGCTTCATGGGTGTTGCACGCCTGAGCCCTGAACAGACTGGGAAGGTAGGCACAGCGGCGCGCCCGGGCAGCGGTGACGTTGTTGGGTGAGCGGCTCCTGGCCTCCTGTTAGTCCGGCGTCTCCTCCTAGAGTCATGCCGTCCGGGGACGGCAAGTCGCCAGCGAGGCAGGTGGCTGGGGCGAGTAGAGATCGAAAGTGCGTAGCAGAACAGAGGGGAATTGGGGCCTAGGACGACCCAAAATCCCAGGGTGGGCCGGCCCACCATGGGCACCCTGTAGAGATACACACCCGAGCGGCGAACATGCATTTTCGAAACTAATTTAGGAACATTTAGCTGACCAATTAAACAACTCTGTTTTAATAATATCAGATTCGTATTTGAACATCTAAGCTTGTTTAGCTTGATGGGTGGAGCAGTGTTGTTATGACACGAAGAACATATTCTGATCATATAGTGATCATAAAAGGGGGAAACTCTAAGCATATTTTTTTTAGCAAAAGAGGGTTTCCCCTCCGATTTCTATTAAATAAACCACCACGGAACCAACATGATCAATTAAACCCTAAGCATGATCAATTAAATTGTATTATGGTTGTGCGATGGCAGATTGGAAGCTGCAAACCAGAGAAATGATATTCAGCATCCATTGTTTGCTTCGAACTAAGAACTAAATTCTAAGAGCTGAAAAGAAACTAAAGTAACCAAGTTAAGATCTATTTTCTGGTTGAGATCAAAAAGTTGGGGAGATATGAAGTACCACCTCTCTTGCGGCGCCGTGTAGGCATCGGGGGTGCGATGGCTGTCGGTGGCGAAAAGCAGATATGCGACGGTAGACGGGTCCATCGGGGGATAAGTCCCGTTGCAATGGAAGAGAAGGTTGTGTGAGCGGCCCCGGCAAAGAGGACGACAACGCCGATGAAGCAAGAGGACGCGATGCAAGGCTATTGGTCCATCGCCATGGATGAGAAACGTCCATCTCTAGCAGTGGACGATGCGGTCTTGGTAGGCGCTCTGGCATGGTGGAGAACGGTGGCGATGGATGTGGTGGAGGACGGCGGCGATGGATGGGGTGGCGGACGGAGGCTGGTGTGGGGATGGGGTGTTCTAGCGCGGACGGTGTATGAATGGGAAAATGGAGGGATAGGTACGGGGAACCATGTTTTTGGGACGCGCCTGTCTGAAATATGGGAAAGTTATGAACTTAGCCCCCGTTTAAAATTTGGACGTCTCGTCGGTTGGGGATAGGACGGTAATCTCGCATCTCGCCAATATTTTCCCAGAGCGATTTCGGGAGAGGAGAGGGTGGTTGGCGCCCATGGTGTATGAACGGGGCTGACAGGTAGGGCGGTTGTGTCATGTATGAGTGAAGTTACAAACCTGCCCCTATTGAAAATATTTGCCTACATCGATTTCGGCCGAATCGAGTTTGTTTTGCCGCCCACCGTGTATGAATGGGGAATGGAGGGAGAAACGGAGGTCTTTCGGACGAGGTTGAATCAAATGTGTTTTGCCGCCCATGTTTGACGCCCACCATGTTGGAATGGGCTCAGAGGCGGTCGTGTCACGTCTAATTGAAGTTACTAACCTACCCCTATTTAGAGCAGTGGAAATCGTGCCGATGGATTGTCCGTGTAATGGGTAGACAGTAATTTCCATCTCCCAAACACTTGGCTTCGGGCAGCCGACGTGGGAGTGGACATTTTGCTGCTTCTTTCAAATTTTGGGCAATAAGCATCCACGTTTACCCTGGCAACTAAATTCAAATCCATTTTGTATTCCTATATGAATCTTTATAAATCATTCTATGTGTTTTTATATATCTTCAAAAGGACGACAAAGATGTATTCCACTGTCATATATGAATATAGTTTACAAATGCCGATACTCAAATTTAGAAACTAGAATCCAGTTTAAGGTGAATTCGAATATTTGGAACACTTCATGTCCAACTCAAATGTCACACGCAGCATAATGTGTACTCCCATTTAGATATGTACACAAGTGATGTATCAAGATTCAAATACCGAGTCAATCAACCAAGAATGTACAGAACCAATAGACATATAAACACTTATAGAGTATATGCATCAATAATATCAACTAACATACATAAGCCAGGCTGTTGTACTTTTTTTGGCTACAACAGCATACTTTTTTAGCCAGCATCTTGGCCCTTTCCGATGCGTGCCACTTATGTTCCATCTATACTACTACTATTGTTGAACGCACATTCAGCCCGATTGGCATATTTGTAGGTCTGGCACAGCAATCCAAATGAAATGTCTCAGAGTCTTATCAATTAATACAGACTTGTGCTCAAATAAAATTACAAACCAAAAAACAAAAAAAACAATTATTACATGATCTCTAAAACAAATGGTTTGATTGATTACATGAACAGACAACACAAAGTTTATTCAATTATGGAAAGAACATTTCACCTATGATTTACCAAGTAGGAATTTAATTTCCTTTTTTCCTTCAGGACCTTAACAATCTGGTCAGTCTCAGCTTGCTTCGTTTTGAAATCCACCAAATATTTAATGGTTGTCTTGAGTACTGCTTGTGATTGTGTTGTTTTCTTCCTCAACATGTCGACTTCATCTCTAAGTGCAGAAGCAGAATCTCTTTCTACCACTTGTTTAGCCTCTAGAGCATCAGCAGTTGGCAATTCATAATGTATGATTAGGCCGGTGCCACTGCTGTGGGATGATGCAACGTCCATGGGGACCTTGCTCTTTGATCTTGGGCTAACCTGTTTTGCCATTAAAGTTCCGATTGGATTCAGAAAAGTTGACGTTAGCAAAACATCTCAACTGGGAGTTATAACAGCAAACCAGTTAAACAAGGAATTAAAGAGTTTCAATTGGATGCTAAAAAGTAGTTATTAACATCATTGTAACTCATTGTTGCAGCAGCAAAACAGTTAAACAAACAAGTAGATATTTAAGTTAAGGCAAACAGGTAATTCTTAACAGTAAGTATCAAACACATAGATAGGAGCAGTCTACAATATGATTAATAGGCTGTGCCATTATGTAATCAGTAGCAAACTAAATTAAGCCAAGCAACATAATTGAACAATTTTGCAATAAGTGGCTAACTAAAATTCCAAGAAGCAGGTAACTGAACTTACGCTAGTTCCTTGTACAGGCACACTGCAACTTCTTTTTTGCTTACAAGGTTGTACGAAGGAGTCCATGGCATCAATTTCTTGGATACGCAGTCCCAATACTTCTTTCTTCCCGCACTGCATGGGTAAGTCGAATGGTTAATCTGGTAAGATGGTGCATCCTTGATATGTTATATGAGGACATGTAGTCAGACTAGTTGTAGCCAAACACATCACACTGGCTTTTACTGTATATTTCATGCGATTACTTTTGGCATATAGAGATCTAAGCAATCTACAATAGGATGAAAAGACTGACATCCTTCACATTATTGGCGAACTCAGTTCATAGAAACAAGCAATTCAACCATTCTATGGGTAAATCAAAAGCACCACTGGAATATTTTTCACTATCCAATCATACACGCAAAAAGGGGTGATGCCACCATAGGGGCTGGTATGGGTGGCCGCCTCAGGTGGCTGGAAAGTGTGCACCTAGTTTGAGTCGTCCAGGTTGGCCCATGCTAGTTTTGTTCGTCCCAACGCACGAGCAGGCAATGTAAAAAATGAACAAAAAATGTTTCAATTTGGATGGGCCAATAACATAAGTGCAAGGCAGGCCCTATAGCAGGCTCGCGGCCCAAACGAGCGACTCCCATATCGATCGACAGCAGGAAAAATCCCAATTCATTCGCTCCAGCCTCCAGTCTGGTTTGCTCCTAACCTAGCCGCCGATGGACAGACCGACATAGCACTTCCTCGCGCCCTCGTTGGAGGGTGGTTGCCGGGCTTCAAGCGAATGGAAGGACAAGAAGATGAAGATCCAACCCTGGGTGTAGCCTGCGTGGGAGGCAGCGGCGGCAGCACGGTCATGGCATCGAGCTTACACAAACGGACAGTCGCAGCTTGCAAGAGTAGCATGCGCAACGAGCAGGTACATCACATCCCTGATTATATCTAATTCAACTCTTCAATTTCTGGCCAATAGTTAAACCTGACGGTGTTGTAAAACTGCTTGTATGTAGGGAATCTATGAGAAAATGAAACCAATTTCTACTTATTTTATAACTCCCCCAACCAATACTGAACTGACTGAATCTGATGTATCTAATCAAGTTTCCGGTGCAAACATACAAGCTCATGTTGTTCTTGAGCCTAAAGTGTCTAATGAACGGACTGCTAATGAAGGATTTGATGCAAACATTTTACATGCTCCTGGTGATGAACATATAGTGTCTAATGAGGGATCTACTCTATGCAAGCATTTTGCAAGCTCATTGAAGGATTTAGTGTCTAATGATGATCTACTATGTTGAGAGAGATAGAGATTTGCAGGCATTGATGACAAGCAAATTATAGTGCATTTTCATAGCTTGAGGAAACATCGAGGCCATCTACAAGAAAGTCCCCGTATCATGACAACATAGCATAAATACTTTTCTAATCTGTTGTTTGAAACTATTGGCATACTTCTGCAGGATAGAAATATTGATATGCAGTTTGCGCACTGGTTATACGTGCAATTACACTTTGATATTTTCAGCCAGAGAACGAATAATTCAAGCAGGTACAGACCATGTTTGTAGTCCTTGTACACCATGTCGCTTTTTGTGTTTTTTGGTGCTTGCATCATTTAGTGTTTATAATCTGAACTACTTTGGATCATTAGCTGGTTTTCAAAGTGCATGTAGCTTCACATTTCTCAAGTTATGTTGATTTCCGGAGTGCAAGTGCCTTCGTATTTTTTAAGTTAAATGTTCACCCCTCGTAACTTGAATTTGTGGATCAGCCATTGCACACAAATCATACCCGAACGCCAATTGAATTAAATGAAATGCAGGGACTTATGCTAGCTCATTGTACAGGCTCACTGCAGATCTGCTTGCAATTGGGATGTTCCATGTACAAGTCCATGTTACCACTTGCTTGGATGTGCAGGCCTTGTGCTCCTTGCATCCTGTCATGGAATTATCACGTCAGATGTCCTCGTGAAAGGACTTAGTCGTGGAGCCATCGCAATGGGTTAGCGTGAAGGGGTTAAACCGGACAAGGGACACGGGAGTTATACTAGTTCGGCCCCTTCGATGAAGGTAAAAGCCTACGTCTAGTTTGTGATGGGATTGATTGGGTTTCGATGATCAGGGAGCGGAATACGCTTGATTGAGTCTCGAGTTGTTGTCTGTTGTCCCTAAACCGCCGTCGGGTCGCCCCTTTATATACACAGGTTGACGCCCGGCCGGTTTACAGAGCCCCGAGGCCGACTCATACAAAGTGTCTGGCTCGGTCTCTCCTTTCCTAACTTATCCAACAAGTTTACATAGTCATGGCGGTTTACCACTATGGGCCCTAATCCGCCTTTGGGCTTCAGGCTTCTATGCTTCTTTTAGTAAAGCGCCATCTTCCAGATCTTCATGGGCTTTAACATAGCCAAGGGTGAACCGGACCCTCCTGGCCGGTTTATACTTAGTAGCTATATCCTCCACATTAGGCCCAGATTGATTTGAATTTGTTCATGTCAATCTTCAATACTTCAAATATCCCTTGCAGGCATCTTCTTGTACTTTCGTAAACCGCCATATTGTCTTCCTCTAAAACTTTGTAAACCGTTGTGACATCATCCTCTGAACGCAGCAACGGTCCATCATGACATCATCTTTGTAAACAATAATTAAAAAGATTCCCTTCACTTAATGGTTATCCCAAAAATCGAGGCGACAGGCGCACTTATCCTGCCGTTTCAGGCTCCTTGATTCCCACGCCTGTCGTTTTACTCTCTCCTCTATAAATAAGGTCTGAGGGCCCTTCTCTCTTTCCCCTTTTGCCTTCTTCTTCCTCGCGACGCCCAAGCTCTGGAGCTCCGCCGCCGTCCGCGACCTTCGAGATCTGCATCAACAAAGGCCGCTGCATCAACCTGAAACTGACCAGACTTTCGTCATCCTTCTTCCGCAGTAGATCTACAGTGGTAAACTTCCTTTCTCCTCCGTCTTTAGATCTGTTTCTAGGGTTCCTGAGTTCTTCCGCACAGTTCTTCATCCTTCTTTGTTCTTCCACCTGCCGCGACAATTTTTGACCCAGTAATAGTGTAGATCTCATGCGGTAGGTACCCTTCATCCATTTTTAATGCTAGCAGATCGTTCTTTTACCTCTGTAGAGTACATGGCCTTCCCTGCTCTATTTAGCTCCTTTAGAACTCAGATAAAAACTGCTTTACAGATGTGTGGTAGATCCAAATAAATTTGACCATTGTGTGAAACATGTTTCTGTCAATACTTAGCAGAAATTTTGAATTCTGGCCATTCTGCTTACAGGTTGTTTAACCCTTTAATAGTCAATCTGCCATATAGCATTAGCCCTCTCTTAAACCGCCAACTGAACTTCCACAATATTCTTCTCCGGTTTCACACTGAATTAGATACCTTAAACCGGCACTTGTATTTTCAGTTTCTCTTTCCGAAATGTCGAAGCAATTTTCTGCTTGCAATTGGGTTCCATCCCGGATTACAGAGACACAGATCAATGGTTATGTCACCGCTGGTGCCTTAGCCTCAAAGAGGGCTCTCCACTGGCGAGTTCTGGAATCGGAATGTCCACATGAACCTCAAGAAGGAGAGGTGATTGTTTTTATGCAACACTTAGATCGGGGATTCAGTCCGCCCGGATCAAAAAAATTCTGGGATGTCCTCGCAAGCTTCCAACTCCATCCGCAAGATATTGGTCCAAACTCCGTGTCAAATATATGCAACTTTCAAGTATTCTGCGAAGTCTATCTTCAAGAAGAGACAACCGTGGAGTTATTCCGGGATTTCTTTCATCTGAACCGCCGCACAGAATTCTCAGATGGCCCCAACACAGAGCTTGGTGGCGTGTCAATTCAAAAAAGGAAAGAAGTTGATTTCCCTCATGCCAAACATCATAGCCATCCTAAGGATTGGAACCAGACCTGGTTTTACTGCCGAAACACTGCTCCTGATGGAGAAAATCCCTTGCCGGGCTACCGCCCTCATCGGCTTAGCAATGGCCACCCAATGCCTCCGCGTTTAACCGCCGCAGAATGGAAGAATTTTGCTCCTCAACTTGCCAAGCTCCGGGCTCTGATGGCCAACGGTTGAACTGGCATTGATCTTGTCCGCTGCTGGGTTTCTTGGGGCATTCTGCCTTTGAGCCGCCGCCCTGGATTGATGCACGAGTATACCGGCAATGTAAAAGACCCTCAACGATATCATGAAGTAGTAATGACCGACCTTGAAATTACTGAATGTGTAAAGAAGATGCTTGATGAACCGGTCTCTGCATGTAGCCAAACCGGTTTGGCTCCATTTTACGTCTCCAATAAACCGCCGTTGGTAAGTTCATGTACATACTTCACTGATTTACTTCTGTATTAACTGTCTACTAACCTTTCTCTGCCTTAATCTCAGGCCAACAGCTCTTTCTGGAAACGGACTAAACCGGCCCGTGCTCCTCGTGTAAAAACCAAGGCCACCAAGAAGCCTGGAAAGAAGAAAACCGCCAAATATTCTGATACGCCGGAGGAGGAAGAATCAGATGCTGAGGTAGAACTTGACTCACTTGGCTCATTTTTCGTATATCTTATTGACAATGACCCTCTTTAGGATGACACTGAGGCCAGCCATGCAGATCATGTTGAGGTAATTCTTCTTTCTTCTGAATCAGATCTTGTGCCGGTTCAAAGAATTCGCCGTATAGTCCAGAAAGTAAAACAATCTCACCCCCTTGCTCATTTGGATCCAAAATTTTCTTTGAAGAAACGGTAAGCGGAAGAACGTTGCACAACCCGGCATAGTGGTCAACAAATCACTTCGTCTGGTTTAGCTGATACACCCTCCCGGAAACGTCGTCCAGAGGTGATTTGTTCTCCTGAGAAACAATATCCTTTAAAAGGTTTCTTCCGATGCCCTCTCAATCCGTCTGACCCGAATTACCAGGCTTCTTCCAGCTCGTCTGGCGGTTCATCAACCACCCAATTTCCTCCTCTCAAAGTTGTCGCTGGGTAAGTGTTACCTGATTTATAACAATTTTGGTCGGTTTACCATACTCTAACCTTTGATGTTATAGCGCCAAAGCTCGATTAAGCAAGAAGGCCAAGACCAGCGACCTTAATGTTGAAGTTGATCCGGAAAAGACGCCCGAGCATCAGGACGAACACCCAGAAATTGCCATGGACAGCTCTGCTGGGCCGAATCAAGATGGTAATGCTAATCCGCCAGAAGCTGAACCGACTGCAGAAGCTGACACTTCACATCCTCCTGCTCCACCAAGCCCAGCAATGGAACAACGGGACTCAATTGTTGATCCGCCAAGTCCAATTATCAAACTGCCAAGCCCTTCCACGAAAGTACCAAGTCCTGTTCAGAATATTGATTCTTCCAGCCCAGCCAAGGATGATGACGTTGTTGTTACAAGCACTGCATATAACGCCCCTGGTAATCCGGTTGTTCTGTCAAAGCACACTGCTAAGGATGAATTTGCTTCCATGAACAAGGGGAAAGGGAAGACTGACTTGTCTGCTTATACCGATCTCACTGCTCAAGATCTTCATTCCGGCTTTCTGAACTGGCTGTATACAAGCCGCGACTTTGAAGCCGGTTTAGTAAATCAGATGAAGGAGCGCTATGAGGTATACATTATTGCTTCTTGTTCTATACCTTCAGTGCATTGTAGCCCCCAAGGGCCGGTTTGTCTTGAAAAAGTCAAACCGGGACTTCATATACTTCATACGGTAACTTGTGAAATTTTCTTTATGTCTGATCAAACACACATTAGCCCCCAAGTGCCAGGATGAAAACTTGTATTAATCCTTGGGACTTCAAATACCCGCATAAAAAATGATCCGCATTAGCCCCCAAGTGCCGAGTGTATAACTGGTTATATGCTTGGGACTTTGAAAAGATATTAACATGCTCTCTTACTGTTGCAGAGTGAAATAAATCAACAAATCTCGCAAATTGCTGATCTTCGAGCAAATCTTGAAACCCAACAAACAGAATCCACCAAGGCCAAGGATGAGCTGAAAACTGCCTTGACCACTATGGAGCAGCTTAAAGAATGGTTTAAGTCTGAACGGGCTAACTAGGACACCGAGAAGGCCAGACTGGTGAAGCGGGCGGAGACTGCTGAAGCGGCTCTTGAACCGGTGGCAGAAGAATTGTCTGGACTGAAGCGCCAAATCAATGCCATGACCTCTGCCATATTTGGTAAGTAGTGGTTGCCAAAAGTTGTATCCCTTTGAAATTTCATCGTTTTAACATGTATTTCCTGAACCGATATAGGGAGTCGCATCGCTCACCTAGGTTCTGACATGCGGAAGAATCTTAAAGCGGCATATACACTGATTGAACAGCTGTATACAGGCGCTCAACGGGTTATATGTGCAACTTCATATGATAATGCGGCACCAACACTTATCAAAGATACGCTGGATCGTCTCTCAATGACGCCAGCGCAAATAGAAGAGCTGAAGCAATCCGCTGCTCGGGCAGGCACTTTGCTGGCGCTGACTCGAGCCAAGGCATGGACAGCTGATCTTGATCCGGCTGATATATCCAAAGGCTTCCCCGGTGCACAAGAAAATGGCGAAGAATTCAACAATGACGCCCTCAAACGGATAACAAGGGAGATGCGTCCTTTGGCGAGTCAACTAGCAGAAGAGGCGAACCTGACGGTTCACCGATCGTTCTATGATGCAAACAACAAACGGGTTGAAGCTGTGATTCCTGAAGTGCAGAACCTCATTCCTCCTATCCGTAAGCACACTTACGCCCCTAACATTGATCCGGCTGAGCTTATAAGTGAAGAGGCTGTCTTTCAGGCCTTGACCCGGATTGACTGGACCACCAATGACTTCCAGCCAGTGGATGAGGAGGAGGCTGAACCGACGCCAGATGACCCATCTACCTCACGTCAACCCGGTGATGAAGCTTAATCCGTCAAGGTGGTTGATATATCAGGAACGATCCATGAATAGTTCCATATTTTGGGCCTTGGAGTGCCGTGTAATAGGATAGCAAAAAACTTATGATGATCTGCTGCCATCGTGCAAGAGATATTTTGCGTGGATCCGCTATATCAATGTCAATTTTGTTCCAAGTATCATAATATGCAATTCCTGTATTCATAAAAAAGACAAAGGGTCCTGGCGGTTTACCGTCGGACGGGTCATAATGCCCAAAATAGGCCGGATGGATAATCAAATCATAAAAATATGAAAGTATACATACCGGTAATATAAGATCCCTGGTTAGTTGGCTGGCCAACTTGAATTGCGATAAGGGTGAAAAAACCCAAATCTGAATTATTTTTATCTCCATCATTTTCTGATGTCGTAGATTAAGTCATACCGGGTGATGATTCACGCCAGATGATCCGGGCTATTGACAGGAAGTCAACACCAAGCCGGGTTAAGAAACTCCGGTTTAAAATGAAGGTCTGTCAACATGTAGTTGCAAACCAAGCCGGTTTAAGGAATACCGGCCGAAGAAGATGACTGATCAAGCCAAGAAAAATCGGTTTAACATAAAATGCAGCCAAAACTCAAATGAAAACCATGTAGTTGAGGCTTTTTTGGGGGCTGCCAGGCCCAAATTCGAGGCTTTTTGTGGGCTGTCAGGCCACTGAGTTGAACCATTTAACAAAGCCTTTTAAGATGGACCTCCAACTAACCAATCACCGTTTTAACTTTGACAAGTGCAGGGTCTCAAGGAGAGTAACTGTCAAACGTTCGGAGGGCCGTGCCAGGATGACCTGGATAGGAGTGTCTTACTTGATGAAGGCAGGTTAACCCGGGGTTTTAGGTAAATATACCAGGCTTCCAAGCCGTGGGTCGATACCCAGCTACAAGGGTCCATTCAGACTTCTTGGTATTGGACCAACGAGCCCCCAAGTAACGTGATGAGTTGTGCTCATTAGGTGCCTATGTTTGAGTTGTGCATAGCATCGAAACTCTCTTTGGCCCTTTGGGTGTGAAACTCCCAAGCTTTTGTGGCGTGATGAGCTATGATCATTAGGTGCCTATGTTTGAGTTGTGCATAGCATCAAAAACTCTCTTTGGCCCTTTGGGTGTGAAGCTCCCAAGCTTTGTGGCGTGATAGCCGGTTTAACGGGTAGTACTCTGCTTTGTCAGCTGAAACCCCCATGTAGCTCAAAGAATATTTGAGAAAAAACAGCAGAGGCCCCGCTTTAAAGCAAGGATGCTGATTTATTTATTGATGATAATATATACATTGTCAAAATATGTACATAAAAAAGAGCATGTGGCTCAAGTGTAGTAAGGCGGGAGGAGAGCTATGTTCCAGGGCCGCCGGGTCTCCTCCTCAGATTTGCGTGAGTCATCTCGAACGTCAATGAGGTAATATGATCCATTGTGCAGATTTTTGCTGACCACAAAGGGTCCTTCCCAAGGCGGGGATAATTTGTGTATGCCGGTCTGATCCTGGATAAGCCGGAGAACCAAGTCACCTTCTTGAAAGGCTCTTGTCCTAACCCGGCGGCTGTGATAACGCTGCAAGTCTTGTTGATAAACCGCCGAGCGTGCCAAAGCCATATCCCGCTTCTCATCTAGCAAATCTAGTGCCTCTTGGCAGACTTGCTCGTTGTCCGCTTCAACGTAATTAGCAACCCGGGGCGAATCATGACGTATATCACTTGGGAGAACCGCCTCTGCCCCGTAGACCATAAAGAAAGGCGTGTATCCTGTTGACTGATTGGGGGTGGTGTTGATGCTCCACAACACAGAAGGTAATTCTTCCACCCAACAACCCGGCGTCCGCTTCAAGGGAATCATGAGCCGGGGTTTAAGACCCTTTAAGATTTCTTGATTAGCTCGCTCTGCTTGACCGTTGGATTGAGGGTGCGCCACAGATGCTAGGTCAAGCCAGATGTGCTCTCTCTGACAGAAATCCTCCATCTCACCTTTGGAGAGGTTAGTACCATTATCCGTGATAATGCTGTGTGGGTAGCCAAAACGGAAAATAATCTTTTTGAGAAATTGAACCGCCGTAGCTGCATCACAGTTGCTAACAGGCTCCGCTTCAACCCACTTGGTGAATTTATCAACTGCCACCAACAGGTGGGTCTTCTTGTCCCAAGAACGCTTAAAGGGTCCCACCATATCAAGCCCCCAAGTAGAAAAAGGCCAAGTGATGGGAATCATCCGTAGCTCCTGAGCCGGAACATGAGCTCTGCGTGAAATTTTTTGACAAGCATCACATCGCTTTACCAGATCCTCCACATCAGCATGAGCTGTCAACCAGTAAAACCCGTGACGAAAAGCTTTTGCAACCAGGGACTTTGAACCGGCATGATGACCACAATCCCCTTCATGAATTTCCCGGAGGATCGCTTGGCCTTCCTCCGGCGAAACACAATGCTGAAATACGCCTGAAACGCTACAGCAGTGCAACTCGCCGTTGTGAATAACCATGGACTTAAAGCGCCGGACTATCTGTCGGGCCAGGACTTGATCATTTGGTAGCTCACCCCGGCTCATATATGCCAGATAAGGAACCTCCAATCCGGCACGACGTGTAAAGCGGCCACCAGCTGCGCCTCCGGATCAGGAACAGCCAGATCCTCTTCTGTTGGCAATTTAACAGACGGGTTATGCAAGATATCTAAAAAGGTGTTAGGAGGTACCGGTTTACGCTGAGATCCAAGTCGGCTCAAAGCGTCTGCTGCTTCGTTTTTGCGCCGATCAATGTGCTCCACCTGGTAACCTTTGAAGTGACCCGCCACAATATCTACCTCATTCCTGTAAGCCGCCATGAGTGGATCCTTAGAATCTCAAGTACCAGAAACTTGCTGAGCCACTAGATCAGAATCTCCAAAACAACGAACTCGAGTTAAGTTCATCTCTTTAGCCACACGGAGACCATGAAGTAGAGCTTCATACTCAGCTGCATTGTTAGTACAAGGAAACATCAACCGGAGGACATAGCAAATTTTATCACCGTGAGGGGAAGTTAGGACAACTCCAGCCCCCGAGCCTTCCAACTGCCTTGATCCATCAAAATGAATAGTCCAGTACGTATTATCTGGCTTCTCTTCTAGTGCTTGCAACTCGGTCCAATCATTGATAAAGTCCACAAGAGCCTGAGACTTGATGGCTGTTCGAGGTACATATTTCAAACCATGTGGACCAAGCTCAATTGCCCACTTGGCAACCCGGCCAGTTGCTTCTCTGTTTTGGATGATATCGCCCAAGGGAGCAGAACTAACCACTGTGATGGGGTGACCTTGAAAATATTGTTTGAGCTTTCGGCTGGCCATAAAAACCCCATACACCAACTTCTGCCAATGCGGATAGCGTTGCTTTGATTCGATTAGAACTTCACTGATGTAGTATACTGGTCGTTCAACCGGATACTCCTTCCCAGCCTCTTTACGCTCTACCACAATTGCCACACTGACCGCTCGGGCATTAGCAGCCACATATAATAGTAAAGGCTCATGATCAACTGGGGCTGCGAGAACTGGCGGTTCAATCAACTATCATTTTAACTCCTCAAAGGCCCCATTGGCCGCATCACTCCAGACGAAATCATCCGTCTTCTTCAGCATATGATACAAGGGAATGGCCTTCTCACCCAGACGACTGATAAACCGGCTGAGGGCTGCAATCCGGCCTGCGAGACGCTGAACATCATTGATACATGTCGGTTTAGACAAGGATGTGATTGCCTTGATCTTTTCCGGATTAGCCTCAATGCCCCTGTTAGACACAAGAAAACCGAGCAGCTTGCCTGCCGGAACACCAAAGACACACTTATCCGGGTTAAGCATCATCTTGTAAACCCGGAGGTTGTCAAACGTCTCCTTGAGATCAGCTATCAATGTCTCCTTTTCCCTAGATTTCACCACAATGTCATCCACATAGGCATGAACATTACGCCCAATCTGCGTGTGAAGACAATTTTGCACACAACGCTGATAAGTTGCCTGAGCACTCTTGAGCCCAAAGGGCATAGAAACATAGCAGAAAGCTCCAAAGGGAGTGATGAAAGTTGTCTTCTCCTGGTCCTTAACTGCCATTTTGATCTGATGGTACCCTGAGTAAGCATCCAAAAAACTCAGGCGCTCACAACCCGCCGTCGCATCAATGATCTGATCAATACGCGGGAGAGCAAAAGGATCGGCCGGGCAAGCCTTATTTAAGTCCGTGTAGTCCACACGCATACGCCAAGTCCTGTTTTTCTTAAGAACCAGCACCAGATTAGCCAACCATTCAGGATGAAATACTTCAACGATAAACCCAGCAGCCAACAGCCGGGCCACCTCCTCGCCAATTGCCTTGCGTCTCTCTTCATTAAAGCGACGAAGAAATTGCTTGACCGGTTTAAATTTCGGATCAATATTAAGAGTGTGCTCAACAAGTTCCCTCGGTACACCTAGCATGTCAGAAGGCTTCCATGCAAAGATGTCCCGGTTCTCACGGATGAACTCGATGAGCGCGCTTTCCTATTTTGGATCCAGATTGGTGCTGATGCTGAACTGCTTGGATGAATCGCCAGGTACAAAGTCAACAAGCTTCGTCTTGTCAGCCGGTTTGAAGTGTAGGGTTGGGTCATGCTCAGTGGTGGGCTTCTTCAGAGGGGTCATATCTGCCGGATCAACATTCTCCTTGTAAAACTTTAACTCCTCTGTAGCACAAACTGACTCAGCGTAAGCCGCATCACTCTCTTCGCAATCCAAAGTGATTTTCCGACTTCCATGAACCGTGATGGTTCCTTTGTGACCCGGCATCTTGAGTTGCAAGTAAATATAACAAGGCCTGGCCATGAATTTTGCATAAGTCGGTCGTCCGAACAGTTCGTGATACGGGCTCTGGATTCTCACCACCTCAAAAGTCAATGTCTCAGACCGGGAATCATGTTCGTCCCCAAACACAACTTCCAAAGAAATCTTGCCCACTAGATATGCCGACTTTCCTGGTACCACGCCATGGAAAACAATATTCGACGGTTTAAGATTTTTATCTGTCAACCCCATTCGGCGGAATGCCTCATAATACAGAATATTAATGCTGCTTCCTCCATCCATAAGTACTTTGGTGAACTTGTAACCTCCCACCTGAGGTGCCACCACCAGAGCTAGTTGACCCGGATTGTCAACCCGGGGTGGATGATCCTCCCTACTCCACACGATAGGTTGTTCCGACCAGCGCAGATAGCATGGAACTGCCGGTTCAACCGCATTGACTGCCCTCTTATGCAGCTTCAGACCACGCTTGCACAGACTAGTGGTGAATACATGATATTGTCCACCGTTCAGCTGCTTTGGGTGACTCTGGTAACCCGACTGCTGCTGATTCCCTTGACCACTCTGTTAGTTATTACCACCTTGGTTGTTCTGGTTACTATCATTATTCTGAAAACTAGAGCCTGAGTCACCGCCACCATGAAAACCTGGACCTAAACCGCCCGACGGGCCCTGATCATACCGGAAGAGATCAGAATTTTTGAACTCCTTCATGATGTTACAATCCTTCCAGAGATGTGTTGCAGGGACCTCTTTGGTTCCATGCTTTGGACAGGGCTGATTCAACAAACGCTCCAGATTCATCGTTCCTCCACGCTGGGGCGGTTTACCCCTACGACGCTGCACATTAGCATTAGCCACAAAATCTGAATCCGCTTTATGCTTACCATTATTCCCATGGCCTCCCTGGTTGTGCTGCTGTCCCTTCGCACTGCCGTTCCTCTTTCCCTTCTCCTGTTTCTCATTATCAGAATGGGGATCCTTGGTATTATCAGAATCGGCATATTTTACCAAGGCTGCCATGAGGGTTCCCAGGTCGTTGCAGTGGCGCTTGAGCCGTCCCAACTTCTCCTTCAGTGACTTAAACTGGCAATTACGTTCCAGCGTGATAATCGCTTGGCCAGCGTTGATCCGGTCGGACGAGTGCAAAACTTCTGAGACCCGGCGCACCCAATGAGTTGTGGACTCTTTCTCACCCTAAACACAAGCATCCAGATCTATAATGGACATGGGATGTTTGCACGTATCCTTAAAATTGGCTATAAACCGGGCCTTTAACTGATCCCATGACTCGATGGAATTAGCTAGCAGATTTTTCAACCAAGTGCGGGCTGGTCCTTCCAACATCATCGTGAAGTACTTTGCACAAGCTGCTTCATCCACATCCAGCATCTCCATTGCCATCTCATAAGTCTCGACCCACGCCTCAGGTGGCTGATCCGCCGTATAGTTAGGCACCTTGCGCGGTCCCTTGAAATCCTTGGGCAGACGCACGTTACGGAGAGCCGGAATAAGGCATGGTACTCCCCAGGAACTGAAAGCAAGCCCGGCGCCTCTGTCAACCGACACTGTTGGCTGAACCGGGGCGGGTTGATAACGATCCAAAGCGCCATCCCTTCAAGCCCTGCCCTGGTCCACCACCTCCTGAGCATTGCGACGCCGCGCGCTGCTAGACACTTCTGGTTCGTCCATCCGCCTGCTATAACTTGGGCTCGAACGGGGGGTTGAATGGATCCTGTCCCGGCTATATGAATAAGCCTGTTGCTGCACTATGGCGGTTTGAAGAAGATCTCTCGCCCGCCGTGTCTCAACTGCCTCTATTGAATCTCCTTCCATTGGAATGGCTGCCAAACGTGAAGCCGCAGCAATCATGTTATCCAGGGGGCTCAAAAAGTGACCCGGTGGCGTAGGCACATACTGTGGCGGGTTAACCGTCCGTCGGGGTAGCTCCGTTGCCCGTGGCTGATTCGGGGCAATCCTCGGCGCTTCGGCTCGGTCTGCGGCTTCCGGATTGCTCGGCCCAGCGCCTGGCGTCTGAAAGAGATTTAACCCTTCGTAAACCGGTGGCAGGCGCAACCGATACTTCCTTCGTAACACCTCCTCTGACGCGGTCCGATCCAGCATGAGCCGGTAATTCTATGCTTGTATCTGCTGTGCTTGAGCATTCAAAGCGGCCTATTTCTCAGCCATCCTATTATCCTCAGCCACCAGGTCCGCCTTAGCCTGCGCAATCTGCTCCTTCAACCTCGCAACTTCCGTATTGTGTCGATCCTGCGTATCCGGGGTGACTGTCGCGGTTAACAAGGTCGCCCAAGCTTCCATTAAACCGGCGAGAACGTGCGTCGGCCGGTGCACCGAGGTACCTGCCGCGGCCGCTGATCTGGTAGTCATTGCTGCGGTCGATGAAGACTGTAACACAGGTTGCATGCCGGCCATGTAAATAGTAACCTGGCTCGGCGCTTCAGGGAGGTCCGGAATACTGTTGCCATCGGAATATCCCTCGGGCATACCGTCATGAATCTGGTACAAGGACTTGGTTTCGCCAGTGGATGACTCGCCGTCAGAATATACCGCCGTGTCTCCCTCAGACACCGGTTCAGATCCGATCCCATGGACACATCCTACGAACGCACGCTTCACGGCGGGCGTAACCTGAGCTGGACTTGCACGCTGAGCCGTCTCGACGAGGTCGGTGTAGATGTCCGGCTCAGGGCCTGGTTCGCCAATCTTGCCAATGAAGACATGAATTCCGCCGAAGGGGACCCGGTACCCATACTCGATTGAGCCGGCCTCAGGGCCCCATCCCTTGTCATCAATGTAAAGCTTGCCGCGACGACTTTTGGTCATCCGGCCGATCATGTACCCCTTAAGCCCTTCAGAGCAGCCCTTCAAGAACTCGACACCATCGTGCGATAGCCCCACGGTGGGCGCCAACTATCATGGAATTATCACGTCAAATGTCCTCGTGAAAGGACTTAGTCGTGGAGCCATCACAACGGGTTAGCTTAAAGGGGTTAAACCATACAAGGGACATGGGAGTTATACTAGTTCGGCCCCTTCGATGAAGGTAAAAGCCTACGTCTAGTTTGTGATGGGATTGATTGGGTTTCGATGATCAGGGAGCGGAATACGCTTGCCTGAGTCTCGAGTTGTTGTCTGTTGTCCCTAAACCGCCGCCGGGTCGCCCCTTTATATACACAGGTTGACGCCCGGCCGGTTTACAGAGCCCCGAGGCCGACTCATACAAAGTGTCTGGCTCGGTCTCTCCTTTCCTAACTTATCCTACAAGTTTACATAGTCATGGCGGTTTACCACTATGGGCCCTAATCCGCCTTTGGGCTTCGGGCTTCTATGCTTCTTTTAGTAAAGCGCCATCTTCCAGATCTTCATGGGCTTTAACATAGCCAAGGGTGAACCGGACCCTCCTGGCCGGTTTATACTTAGTAGCTATATCTTCCACACATCCCCCTCGGCATTTTTGACACGGCGAATGGTTGATCAAATAAGAGGAATCGACCTTGATGTTGTACCGGAGGACAGATACTTACAAGGTTATACGGGTGTGCAGGATGTGTACCAGATCCCGTAGCGCCGTCATGCTTCGCTAAAAAATGGATTTGCTTGTTTCAGATGATATCTCCAGAAGAAATAAGAGTTAAAGTCAGAGTTGCATAGGCGCGTAAGCTAAGAAAGCAGTGAAAGGATATCCAAACATCCTCGGAACAGTGCACAAGGGAGTGATGTGTGGATATCTAGTTCGGGCCGGCATTTGGGCATGCTCGCCTAGCTAGAGTGCGGGTCACTTCAGATCCGTTGAGGGTGATGCGCTGGCGTTGGCTGGCCGCGCACGGATGCAGATCTTGAGTGGCAGTGGAGCGCTACGATGCGGTGGACGAGACCGTTGGTGAAGCCCCAACGGCCTCGGGGGGCGGAGGTGCGACGATGTGCTCGGTGAAGTAGCCCCGGTGAGCTGGGAGACGGCGTCGGTGAAGCGCACCTGATGCGGTGGAACTCGGTGTCAGTGAGGCACGTCGGTTGCGGCGGCCAACATTGTCGGTGGACCACCCGGTGCGGTGGACGAGGGCGTAGATGAGGTAGCTCCGGTGCGGTGGTGAAGCGCGACCATCGTCTTCATCGTCGTCGTCCGGCAGAGAGGTGGGGAACGGTGGGGAAAGAGACAAGACGAGGGGCGATTCGAGGGATGGCGGCAAATTAGGGATTTGAGCAATCTGGGCGCGGAAGGGGGCGGTGGAGAAGAGAGATTTTGCAGGGCTGGAACTGGGGCCACCAGATATTTCAATCCGAAATGTGGAAACGCAAACTTATATTGTCGTCGTCCTTTGGGGGGGTGGCTGGGTGCTACGCGTCCGTCCGACACACGCGACCACCCCGACAGAACTATGCTTCGGTGCCTTAAGGCACCTGCCTTTGTGTCCATGACATGTGGGCCCAACAGGTGGCTGGCCCACATGTCAGTCACCCAAGGGCAGTTGCCTTTAAGGCACCGAAGCAGCGCCCACCCCGACACGACCCTGGTCTGCCTGGTGCGCCTACATTTGAGAATGCAAACGAATCTTCTTTCATTTGCAAATGAATTTGTATGTATTACCATGCCCGTGTTTTCCTTGCAATAATTAGTCATTCAAAATGAGATACTCCATCCATTCACTTTTGTAAGTCGTTTCAGACTACTTAAAATGAACTGTTTCGCACATTGTCTGAAATGTCTTCAAGGTCTTATAAAAGTGAACAGAGGGAGTACTGTAAATTAATTAATGAGGAGTTATTTGAAAAAAAAATCGAAACGGTACCCATGCTAACATGGATTAGAGTGTGTCACATAATTAGTTATTTGAATTAGAGTGGGTGTCACGTAGTTAGTTATTTGAATTAGAGTGTGTGTCACGTAGCGATCTCCAATTCTAACGTGGATTTCGCATTTCACTATATCCATGCTACTTTTTTAATACAAATTCATATGTATATGATGAACACCATGGTAGTGAGAAAACTTTTGGATGGATTCAAACATATGACCTACAAAATAGCACAACAAATTGAGTCAATGTCAACTTTTCGAAACTTAGTATGGCACGAATTCGAAATAATTACCCGTATGCCTAGTCCTCGGTTCAAATCTTACAATGTACACCGAATTG
>NC_041385.1:560852282-560869267 GCF_002162155.2 Triticum dicoccoides
CTCGTGCGCACGCACGCACGTTGTATATCTAGGTCACTCCCTCGAGACTGTCTCACTCTTTCTTCCGCACGGCGGGCCACACTCGTGTTGGAAATATGCCCTAGAGGCAATAATAAATTAGTTATTATTATATTTCCTTGTTCATGATAGTCGTTTATTATCCATGCTATAATTGTATTGATAGGAAACTCAGATACATGTGTGGGTACATAGACAACACCATGTCCCTAGTGAGCCTCTAGTTGACTAACTCGTTGATCAATAGATGGTTACGGTTTCCTGACCATGGACATTGGATGTCGTTGATAACGGGATCACATCATTAGGAGAATGATGTGATGGACAAGACCCAATCCTAAGCCTAGCACAAAGATCGTGTAGTTCGTATGCTAAAGCTTTTCTAATGTCAAGTATTTTTTCCTTAGACCATGAGATTGTGCAACTCCCGGATACCGTAGGAATGCTTTGGGTGTACCAAATGTCACAACGTAACTGGGTGGCTATAAAGGTGCACTACGGGTATCTCTGAAAGTGTCTGTTGGGTTGGCACGAATCGAGACTGGGATTTGTCACTCCGTGTGACGGAGAGGTATCTCTGGGCCCACTCGGTAGGACATCATCATAATGTGCACAATGTGACCAAGGGGTTGATCACGGGATGATGTGTTACGGAACGAGTAAAGAGACTTGCCGGTAACGAGATTGAACAAGGTATCGGGATACCGACGATCGAATCTCCGGCAAGTACAATACCGCTAGACAAAGGGAATTGAATACGGGATCGATTGAGTCCTTGACATCGTGGTTCATCCGATGAGATCATCGTGGAACATGTGGGAGCCAACATGGGTATCCAAATCCCGCTGTTGGTTATTGACCGAAGAACGTCTCGGTCATGTCTGCATGGTTCCCGAACCCGTAGGGTCTACACACTTAAGGTTCGATGACGCTAGGGTTATAGGGAATAGATATACGTGGTTACTGAATGTTGTTCGGAGTCCCGGATGAGATCCCGGATGTCACGAGGAGTTTCGGAATGGTCCGGAGGTAAAGATTTATATATGGGAAGTCCTGTTTTGGTCACCGGAAAAGTTTCGGGTTTTATCGGTAATGTACCGGGACCACCGGGAGGGTCCCGTGGGTCCACCAAGTGGGGCCACTGGCCCCAGAGGGCTGCATGGGCCAAGTGTGGGAGGGGACCAGCCCCAGGTGGGCTGGTGCGCCCCCCACAAGGGCCCAAGGCGCCTAGGGTTTGGGGAGGGGGCGCCCCACCTTGCTTGGGGGGCAAGTTTCCCCGTCTCCCCCCCTTGGCCGCCACCCTAGATGGGTTTTTGGGGCAGACGCACCCCTTGGGGTGGGAACCCTAAGGGGGGCATAGCCCCCTCCCTCTCCCCTATATATACTTGAGGTTTTGGGGCTGCGATACACAAGAGTTTTCACCTCTCCCTGGCGCAGCCCTACCTCTCTTCCTCCTCGTCTCTCGCAGTGCTTGGCGAAGCCCTGCTAGAATACCACGCTCCTCCATCACCACCATGCCGTTGTGCTGCTGCTGGACGGAGTCTTCCCCAACCTCTCCCTCTCTCCTTGCTGGATCAAGGCATGGGAGACGTCACCGAGCTGCACGTGTGTTGAACACGGAGGTGCCGTCCGTTCGGCACTAGGATCTTCGGTGATTTGGATCACGATGAGTACGACTCCTTCAACCCCGTTCTCTTGAACGCTTCCGCTTAGCGAGCTACAAGGGTATGTAGATGCACTCTCCTTCCCCTCGTTGCTAGTCTCTCCATAGATAGATCTTGGTGACTCGTAGGAAAATTTTGAATTTCTGCTACGTTCCCCAACAGTGGCATCATGAGCTAGGTCTATTGCGTAGATTCTATGCACGAGTAGAAAACAAAGTAGTTGTGGACGTTGATTTTGTTCAATATGCTTACCGTTACTAGTCCAATCTTGATTCGTCGGCATTGTGGGATGAAGCGGCCGGACCGACCTTACACGTACACTTACGTGAGACAGGTTCCACCGACTGACATGCACTTGTTGCATAAGGTGGCTAGCAGGTGCCAGTCTCTCCCACTTTAGTCGGATCGGATTCAATGAAAAGGGTCCTTATGAAGGGTAAATAGCAATTGGCATATCACGTTGTGGCTTTTGTGTAGGTAAGAAACGTTCTTGCTAGAAACCCATAGCAGCCACGTAAAACATGCAAACAACAATTAGAGGACGTCTAACTTGTTTTTGCAGGGTATGCTATGTGATGTGATATGGCCAAGAAGAATGTGATGAATGAGATGTGATGTATGAGATTGATCATGTTCTTGTAATAGGAATCACGACTTGCATGTCGATGAGTATGACAACCGGCAGGAGCCATAGGAGTTGTCTTTATTTATTGTATGACATGTGTGTCATTGAACAACGCCATGTAATTACTTTACTTTATTGCTAACCGGTAGCCATAGTAGTAGAAGTAATAAGTTGGCGAGACAACTTCATGGAGACACGATGATGGAGATCATGATGATGGAGATCATGGTGTCATGCCAGTGACGATGATGATTATGGACCCCCGAAGATGGAGATCAAAAGGAGCAAAATGATATTGGCCATATCATGTCACTTTTTGATTGCATGTGATGTTTATCATGTTTATGCATCTTATTTGCTTAGAAAGACGGTAGTAAATAAGATGATCCCTCATTAAAATTTCAAGAAAGTGTTCCCCCTAACTGTGCACCATTGCGAAAGTTCGTCGTTTCGAAGCACCATGTGATGATCGGGTGTGATAGATTCTAACATTCACATACAACGGGTGTAAGCCAGATTTACACACGTGAAACACTTAGGTTGACTTGACGAGCCTAGCATGTACAGACATGGCCTTGGAACACAAGAGACCGAAAGGTCGAGCATGAGTCGTATGGTAGATACGATCAACATGAAGATGTTCACCGATGATGACTAGTCCATCTCACGTGATGATCGGACACGGCCTAGTTGACTCGGATCATGTAATCACTTAGATGACTAGAGGGATGTCTATCTGAGTAGGAGTTCATAAGATGAACTTAATTATCCTGAACATAGTCAAAAGATTCTTGCAAATTGTGTCGTGGCTCGCGCTTTAGTTCTACTGTTTTAGATATGTTCCTAGAGAAAATTTAGTTGAAAGTTGATAGTAGCAATTATGCGGACTGGGTCCGTAAACTGAGGATTGTCCTCGTTGCTTCGAAGAAGGCTTATGTCCTTAATGCACCGCTCAGTGTGCTGAACCTCGAACGTCATCTGTGGATGTTGCGAACATCTGACACACACGTTTTGATAACTACGTGATAGTTCAGTAATGATAAACGATTTAGAGTTGAGGCACCAAAGACGATTTTGGAACGTCGCGAAACATATGAGATGTTTCGAGGGCTGAAATTGGGATTTCAGGCTCGTGCCCACGTCAAGAGGTATGAGACCTCCGATGATTTTCTTAGCCTGCAAACTAAGGGAGAAAAAAAACTCAATCGTTGAGCTTGTGCTCAGATTGTCTGAGTACAACAATCACTTTAATCGAGTGGGAGTTGATCTTCCAGATGAGATAGTGATGTTTCTCCAAAGTCATTGCCACCAAGCTGCTAGAGCTTCGTGATGAACTATAACATATCAGGGATAGATATGATGATCCTTGAAGTATTCGCGATGTTTGACACCGCGAAAGTACAAGTCAAGTAGGAGCATAAATTGTTGATGGTTAGTAAAACCACTAGTTTCAAAAAGGGCAAGGGCAAGATGGGATACTTCATGAAACGGCAAATCAGTTGTTGCTCTAGTGAAGAAACCCAAGGTTGAACCCAAACCCGAGACTAAGTGCTTCTGTAATAAGGGGAACAGCCACTGGAGCAGAATCACCCTAGATACTTGGTAGATGAGAAGGCTGACAAGGTCGATAGAAGTATATTGGATATACATTAAGTCAATGTGTACTTTACTAGTACTCCTAGTAGCACCAGGGTATTAGATACCGGTTCGGTTGCTAAGTGTTAGTAACTCGAAATAAAAGGCTACGGAATAAACAGAGACTAGCTAAAGGTGAGATGACGATATGTGTTGGAACTGTTTCCAAGTTTGATATGATCAAGCATCGTATACTCCCTCTACCATCGAGATTGGTGTTAAACCTAAATAATTGTTATTTGGTGTTTGCGTTGAGCATAGACATGATTGGATTATGTCTATCGCAATACGGTTATAAGGAGAATAATGGTTACTCTGGTTTTTGAATAATACCTTCAATGGTCTTGCACCCAAAATGAATGGTTTATTGAATCTCGATTGTAGTGATACACATGTTCATGCCAAAAGATACAAGATAGTAATGATAGTACCACCTACTTGTGGCACTGCCATGTAAGTCATAAAACGCATGAAGAAGCTCCATGTTGATGGATCTTTGGACTCACTCATTTTTGAAAAGTTTGAGACATGCAAACCATGTCTATTGGTATGTACGCATGAAGAAACTCCATGCATATGGATCGTTTTGGACTCACTTGATTTTGAATCACTTGAGACATGCAAATCATACCACATGGGCAAGATGACTGAAAGCCTCGTTTTCAGTAAAATGGAACAAGAAAGCAACTTGTTGGAAGTAATACATTTTGATGTGTGCAGTCCAATGAGTGCTGAGGCACGCAGTGGATATCGTTATGTTCTTACTTCATGGATGATTTGAGTAGATACTGAGTATATTTGCTTGATGAAACACAAGTCTGAATTATTGAATGTTTCAAGTAATTTCAGAGTGAAGTTGAAGATCATCGTGACAAGAGGATAAAATGTCTATGATATGATCATAGAGATGAGTATCTGAGTTACGAGCTTTGGCACACAATTAAGACATTGTGGAAATTGTTTCACAATTAATACCGCATGGAACACCATAGTGTGATGGTGTGTCCGAACATCATAGTCGCACCCTATTGGATATGGTGCGTACCATGATGTCTCTTATCGAATTACCACTATTGTTCATGGGTTAGGCATTAGAGACAACCGCACTCACTTTAATAGGGCACCACGTAATTCCGTTGAGACGACACCATTTGAACTATGGTTTGGAGAAACCTAAGTTGTCGTTTCTTAAAAGTTTGGGGCTGCGACGCTTATGTGAAAAAGTTTCAGGTTGATAAGCTCAAACCCAAAGCGGATAAAATGCATCTTCATAGGACACCCAAAACAGTTGGGTATACCTCCTAATTTAGATCCAAAAGAAATAGGGATTGTTTCTTGAATTGGGTCCTTTCTCGAGGAAAAGTTTGTCCCGAAAATTGAGTGGGAGGATGGTGGAAACTTGATGAGGTTATTGAACCATCACTTCAACTAGTGTGTAGTAGGGCATAGGAAGTTGTTCCTATGGCGCCTACACCAATTGAAGTAGAAGCTTATGATAGTGATCATGAAGTTTCGGATCAAGTCACTATCGTACCTTGTAGGGTGACAAGGATGTGTACTACTTCAGAGTGGTATAGTAATCCTGTCTTGAAGGTCATGTTGCTAGACAACAATGAACCTACGAGCTATGGAGAAGCGATGGTGGGCCCATATTCCGACAAATGGTTAGAAGCCATGAAATCCAAGATAGGATCCATGTATCCTAACAAAGCATGGACTTTGGTGGACTTGCCCGATGATCGGCAAGCCATTGAGATAAATGGATCTTTAAGAAGAAGATGGACGTGGACGGTAATGTCACCGTCTATGAAGCTCGACTTGTGGCGAAGGGTTTTTCACAAGTTCAAGGAGTTGACTACGATGAGATTTTCTCATCCGTAGCGATGCTTAAGTCCGTCGGAATCATGTTAGCATTAGCTGCATTTATGAAATCTGGCAGATGGATGTCAAAACGAGTTTCCTTACCAGTTTTCGTAAGGAAAGGTTGTATGTGATACAATCAGAAAGGTTTTGTCGATCCTAAGGATGCTAAAAGGTATGCTAGCTCCAGCGATCCTTCCATGGACTGGAGTAAGCATCTCGGAGTTGGAATATTCACTTTGATAAGATGATCAAAGATTTTGGGTTTATACAAAGTTTATGAGAAACTTGTATTTCCAAAGAAGTGAGTGGGAGCACTATAGAATTTCTTATGAGTATATGTTGTTGACATATTGTTGATCAGAAATGATGTAGAATTTCTGGAAAGCATATAGGGTTATTTGAAAGGTGTTTTGAATAGAAAACCTGGATTAAGCTACTTGAACATTGAGCATCAAGATCTATGAGGATAGATCAAAAACGATTAATGGTACTTTCAAATGAGCATATACCTTGACATGATCTTGAAGGTGTTCAAGATGGGTCAGTCAAAGAAGGAGTTCTTGCCTGAGATGTAAGGTATGAAGTTAAGACTTAAAGCTCGACCACGGCAGAAAAGAGAGAAAGGACAAAGGTCGTCCCCTATGCTTTAGACGTAGGCTCTACAGTATGCTATGTTGTGTACCGCACCTGATGTGTGCCTTGCTACATATCTGGCAAGAGAGTACAAAGGTGACCAAGGAGTGGATCACCAAATAGCGGTCAAAATTATCCTTAGAGGAATAAGGATATGTTTCTCGATTATGGAGGTGATAAAGAGTTCGACGTAAAGGGTTACGTCGATGCAAGCTTTAACACCTATCCGAATGACTCTGAGTAGCAAAACCGGATACGTATAGTGGAGCAACCATTTGGAATAGCTCCAAGTGGAGCGTGGAAGCAGCATTTACAATATGACCTAGAGATTTGCGAAGTACATACGGATCTGAATGTTGCAGACCCGTTGACTAAAACCTCTCTCACAAGCAAAACATGATCAAACCCCAGAACCCATTGAGTCTTAATCACATGATGATGTGAACTAGTTTAGTGACACTAGTAAACTCTTTGGATGTTGGTCACATGGCAATGTGACCTGTCAGTGTTAATCACATGGCGATGTGAACTAGATATTGACTCTAGTGCAAGTGGGAGACTGTTGGAAATATGCCCTAGAGGCAATAATAAATTAGTTATTATTATATTTCCTTGTTCATGATAATCGTTTATTATCCATGCTATAATTGTATTGAGAGGAACTCAGATACATGTGTGGGTACATAGACAACACCATGTCCCTAGTGAGCCTCTAGTTGACTAGCTCGTTGATCAATAGATGGTTACGATTTCCTGACCATGGACATTGGATGTCGTTGATAACGGGATCACATCATTAGGAGAATGATGTGATGGACAAGACCCAATCCTAAGCCTAGCACAAAGATCATGTAGTTCGTATGCTAAAGCTTTTCTAATGTCAAGTATTTTTTTCCTTAGACCATGAGATTGTGCAACTCCCGGATACGTAGGAATGCTTTGGGTGTACCAAACGTCACAACGTAACTGGGTGGCTATAAAGGTACACTACGGGTATCTCTGAAAGTGTCTGTTGGGTTGGCACGAATCGAGACTGGGATTTGTCACTCCGTGTGACGGAGAGGTATCTCTGGGCCCACTCGGTAGGACATCATCATAATGTGCACAATGTGACCAAGGGGTTGATCACGGGATGATGTGTTACGGAACGAGTAAAGAGACTTGCCGGTAACGAGATTGAACAAGGTATCGGGATACCGACGATCGAATCTCGGGCAAGTACAATACCGCTAGACAAAGCGAATTGAATACGGGATCGATTGAGTCCTTGACATCATGGTTCATCTAATGAGATCATCGTGGAACATGTGGGAGCCAACATGGGTATCCAGATCCCGCTGTTGGTTATTGACCGGAGAACATCTCGGTCATGTCTGCATGGTTCCCGAACCCGTAGGGTCTACACACTTAAGGTTCGATGACGCTAGGGTTATAGGGAATAGATATACGTGGTTACCGAATGTTGTTCGGAGTCCCGGATGAGATCCCGGACGTCACGAGGAGTTCCGGAATGGTCCGGAGGTAAAGATTTATATATGGGAAGTCCTGTTTTGGTCACCGGAAAAGTTTCGGGTTTTATCGGTAATGTACCGGGACCACCGGGAGGGTCCCGTGGGTCCACCAAGTGGGGCCACTGGCCCCAGAGGGCTGCATGGGCCAAGTGTGGGAGGGGATCAGCCCCAGGTGGGCTGGTGCGCCCCCCACAAGGGCCCAAGGCGCCTAGGGTTTGGGGAGGGGGCGCCCCACCTTGCTTGGGGGGGCAAGTTTCCCCGTCCCCCCCCCTTGGCCGCCACCCTAGATGGGTTTTTGGGGCAGCCGCACCCCTTGGGGTGGGAACCCTAAGGAGGGCACAGCCCCCTCCCTCTCCCCTATATATACTTTAGGTTTTGGGGCTGCCATACACAAGAGTTTTCACCTCTCCCTGGCGCAGCCCTACCTCTCTTCCTCCTCGTCTCTCGCAGTGCTTGGCGAAGCCCTGCTGGAATACCACGCTCCTCCATCACCACCAAGCCGTTGTGCTGCTGCTGGACGGAGTCTTCCCCAACCTCTCCCTCTCTCCTTGCTGGATCAAGGCATGGGAGACGTCACCGGGCTGCACGTGTGTTGAACACGGAGGTGTCGTCCGTTCGGCACTAGGATCTTCGGTGATTTGGATCACGATGAGTACGACTCCTTCAACCGCGTTCTCTTGAACGCTTCCGCTTAGCGATCTACAAGGGTATGTAGATGCACTCTCCTTCCCCTCGTTGCTAGTCTCTCCATAGATAGATCTTGGTGACTCGTAGGAAAATTTTGAATTTCTGCTACATTCCCCAACAACTCGCTCAATCTTGCTCTCTTTATCTAAGTCTAGTTTAACCTCGTTTTCTTTCACACACAAATGATATACTCCCTGTTCGGGCCTCGATCAACACACTCTATACTCTCTCATGCAGATTGTCTATCTAGGTCAGTCCATCCAAGCCGCTGCCACTCTTTTGACCCTCATGGTGGGCCACGCTCACTCAATCTCTCTCTCTCTCTCTATCCATCTCTCTCTCTGTATGTCTCGATTGACCTCGCTCTTTCTCGGACAAAAATGATATATCACCATGTTTGAGCCCAATTCGAGCTATTCACATTGTATACTCTCTCACGCACATCGTCTATCTAGGTCACTCTCTCCAACCCGTCTCACTTTTTCGATCGCACGGCGACCCTATGTGATCGGTTGACCTTGCTTCCTCCCACGCACAAAATATATCTACACGTCTGTGACTGGATCATCTCTCAAGCTCTATCTTACAGCCCTCACCCTTGCCAAAAGCTCAATCGGACAATATCTCTCCAGAGCATATATATTTGTTCAATGAATGTCGGACCACACTCACTTTGTCTCTCTATCTATATGTCTCTCGATTGACCTCGCTTTCTCACACCATATGTTCCACGCGTTGAAGCTACTACCTCTCCATCCCTCGCAAAGCCGGAGCTATTTACATTATGAGGGGCACTCCAACCTTGGATTAATTTGTGTAGGCATTTATTCCGGTCGGTTTAGATTATATTTTCGTAGCATTCGGCCCACAACTACTCCAAACACCGTTGCAACCCACGCAACTCCCCTAGTTGATTTCCCTCTAGCTCGGTCATCGCTCTCTCGCACGTCCTTTCTCACCTTCAACGTTACACCATGGTATTATTGAAAAAACTATGTTCTTCTCTTTAATTACTATAAATAAGCTACAAAACTACACACCGATAGTCCACTTGGAATGGAACAAATTTCGACCCACAAATTAAAGTGCTACAAACTACACACCGAGGGGCCCACATGTCATGAAACAAATTTGGACCCATATACAAATTAAAAAATAAAGGACGAGGATCGAACATGCGACCAGGCCTTCAAGCCGCACGTCAATAGGCAACATACATAGAATAGCAATGTTTGTTGTACCCCCTTTGTTCACATAATATTTTTATATTACCACAGCCTAATTAATGGATAACATGTAATATTATTTTTAGTACTATTCGCCTTCACTTACTGGTGGGTTCCATGTGTGCTCTCTTTCTCTCCTCCCCTTCTGCGTTTAGACGCACGGGCAAACAGGAAGAACTCGCGGGCAATGTTGCCGTTGACCATATCTGGACGCGTTGACAAGTCACGGCACCAGTTTCATGTACTAGCAGCACTAGTCAGTGTGTACGTGCAATACACGTTAATTTGGAAGTATATTAAGTGCATGCGGATATTAACTACTAGGATATTATTTGTGTGTTGTCATGTGATTAGCACTATTTTTGGCATGAAATTAACTGCACGCTAAACGTGTTGAGCGCTCGACATTGAAGCAGTCTAGGTCATTGGATGACAAGGAATACATGTGGCTTGATGACGTTTTATATTTAGTTTGATACGGCTCTAGCAGAACATTCAATCGATCAAACCATACATTTCGTTCAGTCTGACTCCGACTTTAAATTATACGACAATCGATATAAAATAAATGGAAATGATAAAAGTTCAGATTTTAAGCATGGCAATCCGAACGTTTTTCATGGAAAATTTAGATTACGCGGCGGCGGCGGCGGCGTCTCACGGTGGGAAGTGGCTCCTCTGCCGTGCTCTGTGTGTCGTCGGGCCACTGACCGACGGTGACGGCGGCGTCTTGCGCCGTTGTTGGCGTACTCCTGGACGTTGGCCTAGGTTCAAGGAAGGCCAAAATGTTCTGGACTTCAGAGCGAGTCAACTGGCGGGAGGAGGCGTCTGGTGTTGGTGCAAGGAAGCGGTCGACGGTGGCCATCCATGCCGCCGAGGGAGGCACTGGCACCCGCGCGGGGACAGGCGATGTCGATGGCGCGGCAGAGACATTCATGTGCACGGGCACCGGCATGGGCGCGCATGTCAGTGCACGCGTAGGCGCATGCGCTGGCAGGTGCACGGGCATCGGCACGGGCGTGCGCGTCAGTGCACGCGCAGGCACATGCGCTGGCAGGTGCACGGGCGCGTGAAAGTCGGCGGGGACCTCGTGGAACCCCGTGGCATCAAGCTCGGCGACAATGTGCGGCTCCCAGCCCATCAATGCCATGGGGATGGGCGCTGGCGTAGTCGGGGCGACGGGAGCCGGAACGGGAGCGAGAACAGGCGCGGCGTCTTCCCGCAAGGCTAGTTCAAGCTCGTCCCAAAGCGCCTTATGTTCTTGAGACTCCGGCTGGGTGTCTTCCTCATGAAACTGGAACAATAAGGGCAGGCCATCGTGATGCGGCATGGCATACGTTTAGGTCAGGCTACTTGGAGGTAGACGACATGAGAATCGGAGAGGAAGAGAGAGGATTGTAGCGATACCGGGTAGTGCAGGGTTGATTTTAAACTGCGGCGCCGGCGACATTAAAAGTGGGAGCAGTTGGGACGACGGTGGGCGGCGGAGCCTGGTCAAAGGGCTCGCCTCCCGGTGAGTCTGCACAGCGGTTTGCTCGCACGCCTTCCTGACAGCCGGCGCAGCAGTCTGCTTGCACGCCTCCCATCGACTCACGCGCTTGATGGGACGGCACCTGCCGATGAGAAGCGGGGACTCGTGGCGGCACGTAAACGCCCACGGTTTGAATAGTGAAAGTGTTTGCCTTAACGTGACAGGTCTTTGTTCCAAAATACCTTGGCTCTTCATTTGTGCAACTTGTCATAAGCAGCTTGTCTCGAATTGAAGAAAAAACTTACGAAGTAATATTTGTGCCATATCACGTACCATGCTCAGTTTCAAGAATTTATGCTCACTTTTTGATTTTTTGAAATTTAAGATCCAGGATTCGAAACAATACTATCATAACCTGCATCATGCAATAAATTTTCAAGTCATACATCTGTCCTGTTGTATTTCTTAAGAAAGGATTTGGTCAAACATTTTGCTTAGTTAGACTTCAAACAAGTTATATATGCAGAGTAAAAGGATAATCCCTCCGTACCAGTGCATTGCCTGATATATTAACTCAAGTACTAGGCACGAACAAAGCTCAATTCTGTGCTCATCCTGGTGTAGTAGTATTACTAGGCAATGCAGTTGATGGGTGACCTTGACGAGCGGCGACCGAGGGAATTGAACCATGCTCGGCACGGTAGGTAACGTTGTCTAGTTACTAAAGCATCCCTCCATTGTTCATCGGTACTCATTATGGACCGGGGACATGAGGGGAATTTCCTAGGGCTGGAATTCTGGCCGCCAGATATTTCAACTTGAAACGCTGAGGCTCAACTGGTTGGGGTTGCCTAATGTGCGTACCACACACGCCACCGGAGGACATGAGCCCGGTTTTTTTAGGATCAACACGAGCCAAGGTCTGGCTGGTACGCCATTGGGTCCTACCATTCGAGAATACGAAAGGAACCTTTTAAATTGCCGAACGAATCTATGTGTATTACAATACCCGTATTTTCCTTGCAAATACTAATCTCAATGTGGTAATTGATTCATGACGAGTTGTTGAATTAGAGTGAGTTTGTGATATAGTGATCTCAACGTGGATTTCACATTTCATGGTATCCCTAGTAAGTTTTACAATGCAAATTCAAATTTAAAAGATGAACAATATGGAGGTGAGAAAACTTTGTATGTATCAAGCATATGACCACACACACACACGGAGAGAGACACACACGCACGAACACAACAACAATCCAATAAGTATAGTGCATCTATTTTTCCAAACCATGCATGTATGACACGAATTCAAAAATACTCCTTCTATTCCTAAATATTAGTCTTTTAGAGAGTTCAACAAGTGACTACATACGGAGCAAAATGAGTGAATCTAGACTCTAAAATATGTCTATATACATATGTATGTGCCAGTCCATTTGAAGCCTCTAAGAAGACTAATATTTAGGAACGAAGGGAGTAAAATGTAAGACATCCATGGTCCTCAGTTCAATATTTAAAATGAACATGAAACTGAAACATGAATATTAAGTCTAGTACTACAGTACATGCAAATGTTGTGTTTAGGCGGAGCTATGATTGTTGGGGGTCAACCCCTCGACCTTAGATAAAATTGTGGAGCTCTGTTTAGGGTTGTTTACATCATATTTGTCCCCACCCTCCCAACCACTGATTGGTTGTGCACCCCCCACCCCTCCTCCCCGGGAGAATATCATGTGCCCCCATACCTTAGATGCTATATGCCGATACGAGTTGCTTGGAGCTTGTAGATCTGAGATATAGCAGCTCACATGATGTGTCTTAATTCTTTTGCAAGAAACCTTGATGAGTTTGAGAATTGCACACAATTTGTACAAAAACTACTTAGATGCCCTTTGATCCCATATCCAATTACCTCGAAGCTCGTATCACCGTAGCATCTAAGATGAAGGAGGACATCATATTCTCTTGTATGTGAGAATATCATGTGCTACCACACCTTAGATGCTTTGGTGATACAAGCTCTTCGGAGGCGTTGGATTTGTGACCCAACACCTCCTCGGTGGTTCGAATGGTTTTTTTGCAGAAAATCCCCAAAAGAGTTTGGCCACTGCTAACAAGCACAAAGACTGCTCATATGCCATTGGATCTCAGATAAAACGACCTCCAAGCTCGTATTACCGTAGCATCCAAGCTGCGATAGCACCTTATGTTTTCTCGCACGGGAGAGTATGAGGTGCTCTCGCACCGTAGATTCTATGGTGATACGAGTTCACTGAGACCTAACAGCCCACAGTAGGAGGTTTGAATGTTTTTGCAATATACGGCTGATAGAGTTTGGGAAATGCGCAGAAAGTACAAGTACTACGCATGTGCCATCTGATCACTGATCATACGACCTAGATGCTCATATCATCGTAGCGGGTAATTAAGCTACGGGGAGCACCTAATATGAGCACCGGGAGCCGTTGGATCAAAGATGCAGCGGCACACATGAGGCCTGAATGTTTTTTTTGCAAAAAAAAAACTTTGGAGAGTTTGGAAATTGCGCATAATTACAAAGACTACTCCCAAGCCATTGGATCTCACTTCCAACGGTGTAAAAACTCGTATCACCATAGTATCTAAGCTGCGGGGTGGATGTGATATTCTATGCCACTGTCATTTTTGTTCGTAAACTTGCAAAATACGTGTAACTCGTGCCGTTACTTGTCTAACCGCGCAAAGTGTTTGTTCAAAAAAACCATCCTACACTGAAATATCGGAACAACACACGAGGGTCCCACTTGTCATTAATCAAATTTGGACCTAAAACTAACAATGAAAGACGAGATTCGAACTGGCAACCTGGACTACAAAGCGTAAGTCGATAGCCTGAAAAAATGAACAGTTGTTGGCTTTGTCCCATAACTTGATTTTATACAGTACTTGCGTTGAGTAGAGTAGAGGGAGTGCCTCGTCAACACGTGCATGATCGTTGTCTCACTTACTGGTGGGTCCCAGGTCTGCGATCTCAATCTCTCTTCTCTCCATCGTCTAACCTTTGCACGGGCACACACAAAGAGCGGCGCTAGCTTGCCGTGGTGTTATTACAACTAAAAAAAGCTTGGAAAATGCAAGAATCGCCTAGAACAAGAGACGTTGTGGCTGGTCGAGACGGAGCTAACCACATCTATCCTTCGTGCCACGTTTGCATGATGAAGCTGTGTGGCTAGTGGGGTGTTTTCGACCGACTGGCTGGGTCCCGAGGTCGAACCATAGGTAGTACGTCTGATACAGTATATTTTACACGCACATTTTTCCTCCGTGCCGAGACGTGGCACACCCTACCGCGCGGTTTCGGGGTCCTCTCGGGTGGTGCACGCATATATTCTTCCTGACATGGGACGCCCTACCGCGCGTTTTCTGGGTCCTCCTCGGTCGTAGCACCAAAGCAAGTAAATGAGTCGTCAAATCACGAAAGACCACCTTTCCCACCGAGTACATCAGTGAAGCACGGTGGCTAGCTAGTTGGGCTAGTTCGACCGATTAGCTAGGCCGCCGCCACATTTGTTTTTTCACCCCTTTTTTATCTACTTGCCGGCAGGTAAATTTAAATATCCACCGCGGCGTTGCTCTGGTGTTTGGGTGCGGCAGGATTTTTAATTTTTTGATTGACGGGAGCAGGTGTGGCAGGATTTTTAATTTTTTGATTGACGGGAGCAGGCGCGGTAGTAATTAGTCACGATGACTCTGCCTGTAAAAACCCACTGCTCCCTGATGAGAGAAGTCGTTGACTGGTGTTTTACCATGGTGAAAACCAAAAGATTCCCCGCTCCTCGGTTGGCTCCCTCCGCCTTCTCGTAGATTGCATTGCCTTTCAGCCGTTTCGCCCCCTTTACTTCCTCTCCCCATTGCTTCTACCTGGTGTCATGGCGGCGCAGCAGATCACGGAGTCCGAGGTGAGGCGCCTGACACAGGAGCTCCATGCCAAGGATGCGGAGCTCAGGGCCAAGGACGTGGAGCTCCGTGAGCTCAAGGAGGAGAGGAGTGCGATGCTCCTCCATTATGTGTGGGAGTTCATGGAGCTTCAAAAGCGGCAGGCGTCCACCACAAAGATGGTCGAGGCGTCGGCGGCGTTGCTGCAAAAAGCGGGAGATACGATAGGCCATCAGGGGAGCCGGCTGGAGCGCGAGCGGGCCGATAGTGACGAGGTCCAGGATCGCCTCAGCCACTTGGTGAACCATGTTTCCACGCACGTGTTACGGCTGCGCGATGCCTACCGTCGTGCCAATGCGATGATGCCGGCCATCGGGCTAAACCCGTTCGACCACCTGGTCGACATCAACGAGCCGCGGCTTCCTGGCCTGGTCTCGTTCTTCACCTATATCTCCGAGGAGCTGAGCTGTCTCTGCGCGATGGTGGGGGCTGAGCTGGACAAGGAGGGGTTGCGGGCTGCCGTCGCCATTGCCGGGCGAATCCTTTCAGGGCTCCGTCACTGGAATCCATTCGTGCCATTGGACGCCGCCTTTGACAAGCTGGCTCCCGTCGACCGGGAGCGGGCTCTGCGGAGGGTTGCACCCTGCATCACCAACGTCGTGCGCCTCGAGAAGCAGAGGGACTTCGGTGGTGTTTATGCGCCCTCTGCATGGGCATGTCCATGTCTCGGCGCAACATGACCGTTGGATCAAACTCAGACGGTGCAGATCAGTCACTGTAGCACAAAGCGTGTGGGTGTGTTTGGTTGCATTCTCATCTCAATATAGTTGTTTCCTCTTCGTGTATTTTTGTCAACCTACTAGTGTGGACTCATGCACCCTTCATGCACTCTGCCAAACACCCAAAAGTGGGTCTAGAAGGGAACTTTTGCTCCCATCCCGTGCACCCTTCATACACCCTGTCTAACACTATTGGATGTGCTTCATATGGTTCATGTTTCGTGGAGTACTGTAGCACCGTACTCTCCGTGCGCTATGGACCTAGTTCTATTAACATTGATCTCACCGTTCATTCTCGACCGGAGAGTTGAAAAAGCGGTACTATGTTACATATAGGAGTAGTTGACATGCGCACAACATCATTTGTTATCATCATATCTTACTACACTAGCAACAAGATTGTGTAGTACTGACCTATGAACCACTGCACATGCCTAGTAGTAGGAGCACTATGTATGTTCAAGTGGCTGCCGTGTTTCGCACTCCTCCATAGAGTGGAAACGCTTGCTATAATCATTTTTTTCTTCAGAATGAAAAACAGTGGACACGCTCTACCATGTGGATCCTCCTCCAGCCGTGCACTAAATTACTCACTTTCGCCGACGTGTGGGACAGCCAGCACCTGGGTCCACCAGCCAGTCACTAAATTACTCCGTAGTAGAGTGGCGGTAGACTACCCCGATCGAACCGCCGCAGTAATGCCCAATGAGCCGTCAAATCACAAAACCCCCCTCCTTTCCAGCAGTAAGTTGGACGGACAAAGCAACCATCATTTCACTCTTCTCTCTCAGGTTCCTCTCTTGAAGAAAACCCCCACTCATCGCTTCTCCCTCATCTCGTTCCTCCTTTCACTCTTCTCTCTCAGCTTCCTCTCTTGGATGGACGTCGGAGCACCGGCCAACATGATGTCTATGGCTCTGGCCAAAACCGTCGAGGCTCATGGTACGAAGAAGCG
>NC_041385.1:560869662-560878026 GCF_002162155.2 Triticum dicoccoides
CCCTCATTAAGCAAGTCCAGGTAATGTCTCTTGTTGACGATCTTTTTCTCGGTCTTGATCGTGTTTTTTCATCTAACATGCAGTACTAGTACTGGTAATACAACTTTCTGGGTGATCTTGCATGTGATTTTAGTGTGACAAATGATGGTTCTAAATTCCTCTTTTGACCAAAACATGCGAGAGGTTGACACTAATTTCTTATAGATTACTTTCAACTACTCCCTCTGTCCCAAATTTCTTGTCTTAGATTTGTCTAGATACGGATGTATCTAATACTAAAATGTGACTTGATACATCTGTATCTAGACAAATCTAAGACAAGAATTGTGGGACGGAGGGGGTAATTTATGAACATCAATGCTACCTTTTAAGAGGGTATATTTGCCTCAGTGACTTGTGTTATGGATATTGCATCTAATCCCTCTGCTCTCATGCCTTTGAAGACATGTTCTAGTGTCTTTGTTCACTCATTTCTGTGCGTATATGTAGTCATATATGGAGTATAATATCGAAAATCATCTTATATTTCTGAACGGAGGTAGTAATAAAATATGGTTTCTGTTTGAATTAGAACCAGGTCCGCGGTGGAGATGAAGTTCTCAAAGTCATGTCGTGTGAACTGGAAGACCTGATGATAAGTTCTACTACTGAACTATCCAGCTGATGTGTCCTTGTCGCCACGTGTCCTGAACTAGTGTTTTCCTGTAGCATTGTTGTCAGGTGTGTTCTCGAGGCTATACTTGACCACAACAATTTCCTGGTTGTGCCTTTGATTACGAAGGGTGTGGTTCTTGTAAAGCTTCCCAACAAATCTGATGCGGCCTGTCTTCATCATCATGTTTATGAGTGGAAAGACCACTCTGTTAGGTTCTCCAAGGTTGACAAGATGGTGATGGTGCATGTAGACATCTCACACGAAGTCCATGGCCTAGTCAGTTATGCGGGGTTCATCCCGTAGGTCGGTGGCAAGAAATAGTCTATAGAGTTTAGTTAGTGCAACTTTGCTTGTCTGTAGTAAGTACTATTGTTCAGTACTTGATTTGTGTTTGTGAACCCTGTGTTGTTTATTAGTACTGCCGCTTTTGGTGTGTGGTCAGTCCTGAGAATGGTCTATGTTAATGTTTGTCCACTCAATTCAGTCTGTACATTTTGAAGTATCTAGATCATATTTTTTGTGAGGACGGTTTATCAATTATGGTTACACTCCAATATCTGTATGCATTGCAGGGTTTATCGCACCCACCAGGATTTCCAGTCCCATGGATGTTCGGTCCATACGATTTGTCACGACCTTTGGACTCTCCTATTTGTGGGAGTAGGCGGGGCCCCTGCATGCCACGCGTAGTTGGACGATCAATCTTCTGTTTAGTACTTTAACACAGTGATTTCCTGGTAAGGATTCACTCATGTCACATCATGTAAATCTTATTGATTTACTATCTAAATCTTATTGATTTAATGTCATATTTTCTTTCTTTTCCTGCTATTTTATGATGCAAGTTTTGCCATGTGACATTCATCACAGAATAAACCGTTTGGTTTGCTCTACGATGGCTATTTTTGCAGGTTTCACTTCTTATGTCGTGTCAGTAACGAAGGCATTGTCCATCACTTATATTACTGGAAAAAATTGGATCAGCCTCTTGTCTGAGTACAAGCTGAATCCATATGATGAACTGCAGTTTGGTTTAACAAAAACGCCACAATTAGTCCTTCTCACATTTAAAAGAAATGAAGAAAAAACCTGGATCACGGTCACGGATCCTAGTCAAGTTAGAAAGCCGATCATGGCAGACCAGACACGATCGCCGCTGTCTCGCATAGATCGAGCACCGGCAGTTGCTCTAGCACTGATAGCGGCAGCAGCTCAGTCTGATCCAGCTGAGGAATGGGCACCAACCGCGTCAGCGAATCAGTCTGATCTACCGGAGGATCGGGCATCGACACCGGCACCTGCCTCGACACCAGCACCAGCTCTACAAGGAGCACCATCTCCGGCAGCAGCGGCGGTTTTGGCACATGCACCAACACTTGCACTTGCATCTGCTCCGGCCCGTGCAGTTGCACTGCCAATAGACTGGGCTGCAGTTCGCACTTCATATACCAAAGTCCTTACAAAAACCGACATGTCCACCTTCTTGGTAAGCATTGGCCGCCCAAGTGCTTCATTCTTTTTGCTTTCCATGTTGTTTCACATGATTCACTGTGTTGATCTAATTGTTTGGGTATGTCTTCTTGTTTGCAAACAGAGAACTCCTAGAGCAACGAGGGAGTCGTTGAACAATCCGGGCGACCGCGGCCAAGTTTCTCTTACCATGCGCAACCTTGGTGTGAATGAACCTACTCAATATACCGTAAGTACAAAGGATGGTCGCATGATGATTGATGCTTAAGGATGGTCAAGGTTCAAATCTAAATCATATCTTGCGGTAGGGGATGATGTCAAAATCGAACTTTCTCGGCAAGGAGAGCTGGTCCAAATCAACTTTGAAATTCTTCAGTAGCAGCACGCAACTGCCGAACTGATCTATCCTCCGAGAGATTTTGATGTAATAATCTAGCATGGTGAAACAAGTGTCCTGTGTGTATAAGTAGTATGACAGTATTATTTATCACATGGTATATCGTTGATAGAATTGCAACTCTGCTTGCTGGTTAGGAACTGTTGTTCGATTTCATTCCAACAGCTGCCGTGCTTTATTCAATTTTGTGTATTCGCCTTGCGACAGCATCTAAAACCAGCACCGTACCGATCACTTGCAATATGAAAAGCGCTGACGTAGAACACATGGGCCCCAAACATACAGGGTCGGCCTGCGGTCCAAAGTCCAGAACCGTGAGCCTATCTGAGTATTATATTCTCAGTTGAACCCCCATAAAAAAATATGAACCCCCATAATGCCCGTGTGTTGCAGAGGGAGTATATTTCTCGGTAAGGTGAGCCTGTGATATAAAAGATTTGTATATTTCTTTACAGAGGGAGTATCTCTCTATCAAAAAATATATTTATGTGTAACTAGTTACTCCTGTCTTTCTACTTCCTTTCGCTGATATGTGGGGCAACCAGCAATGGGGTCCACGAGCCATATGCACAAATTAGAGTGCACAACTTCACGGTAGACACACCCCGGTCGTAGCGCCGCAGTAATGCCCTATGAGCCGTCAAATCACAACCCCCCTTTCCAGCTTTAGCAGTAAGCTAGACGGACGAAGCGGCAATATTTTATTGGGCCTGAATCCCCTTCTCCCTCGTCTGCTTGTTCAGAGAAAACCCTTGCTCGACAATTGCATAGGGTTTTCTCATGGAGAACCAGGTACGAATTCTTCATCCATCCCCGATAAATCCAAGTCCCTTGGTCGCGGGTAATCCTAGGATGGCAGCCGCCGCCGTTGATGCATTTTTCTTCGTACTGAATCTAGTGTGTTTCAGTTGCAGTGCCCAAAGTGCAAGCATCCAACAGATTTATGCGCCCTCGGCGAGACGCCACACTTGTTCCTTCTCATCCTAACACAGCATTTTGAAACACGCACAGTATGTTCCTAGAATCCTCTTTTCTATCCGGGGGGTGGGGGTTTTTTGAACATGTTGTGTTCTCATATTATTTTTCCTGCAGTGTATTATTTGCTCTGCCAGAACACATGTACTCAAGATGCTCGGCCTTGCCATAACTGAATACACTAGTTTAATGGTCACAGTGAAGACAAGCCATGGATATTACTTCCGAGTTGGGTTCATGGACCAAGAAGATCGCTGCTTTTTTTATGGCCGAACTTGGATAAACTTTCTCAAGTGTTACAGACTGAAAGTTGGCGCACAAATGTTGATGCAAATAGCAGAACCAGGTCTCATCTTCACTGTGATCTTCCACCCCGACGTTGTTCCAATTATTCATCCATGTTAGTTTTGTATCTGGTTCTTGCTTGTTGCCTCGATTACTTCTTAATCCACCTATTCTGTCTAACTAATCACAATTTAACTTTAGAAGTAGCAACGAATCTCTCACGAAGATGCTACTTCTAACTAATATTTTCTTATAATTGGTGGCACATGTAGGTTTTTTCAGAGTTAAGCAGTCTGCTCGTTTGTTACTCTGTAATAACTCAGTTGTTACTAATAGCACTGAAGTTGACTAGATCGACATCCACAAGTTCCTACACTTTATTGATCGTCTTGAGGTCCTTGTGGGGCGTTTCAATGGTGGAAGGCCGCGTGGGATATGTGTGCCACTGCTGCACTCGTTGAACAGGTCCAACTGTGTCAAGAAACTTATGGTACAAGCTGTTTTCTGTTATATATGTTGTTCATAAACTATTGCTTATACACAGTTTTACAGTTGTGATCTTCTTGAAACAGGAACTGCCGAGTTCTATTGTTCCTACACAGATGCCTGACAATGGTCGGGTTAGACTTGCGCTTGGTCACAACATGATGTTTATGTCGACCTACTAAATTCCCCTTGGAGGTGAAAAGATACTTATTCATGGGTGGTCTCAAATAATGAAGGCTCGTCCATCTTGGAGAATAGGATAGAAGATTATGTTCATGATTTTCCATGGCTCTAAAGCGAATATCCTATTTATTGACCATGTTGCGAGATGAAGCCGCTTTCAGAAGGTTGTGGATGCGCGGGGTGGCGCCTGGGCCTTGTCCTGGGGCTTGGCGGCCTCACCCTTGGTTAACTGTAGGCAAAGTAGCACTGTTCGAGGCGTGCTTTGTACGGTTGAACCTATATAAGTATTCATACTGCTTTCAGCTTTGGTTGTTAAGTGCCCCTGCTGGTTTCAGTTAAGGTTGTTAAGTACTCCTGCTACTTTTACAGTCTGTCGTGTTTCTTCAGTCCTATCTTCCTCCAGCCGCCAAAACCAAACCAGCGCCAGCGGGGACGCCTGCTTCCGCCTCCCACGGCTGGCTGCGCCTCAGCGCATGCATCGCCGCCCCACCGTCTCCTAAATCGTTAACGCCGACGTCCTCCGCGCACTTTGGTGTGCTCGCCACGGCGCCGCCCTCTCGCGTTGTCAACATGGTCAACAAACAACAGGAATCGGCAGAAGTACATGGTGAGGATGACAGTAGGGGCCCACCACGTCAGCATATGGAAAAATAAAATGCTTCCTCCTAGTGTTTTCCTGACATCTGGGACCCACGACATTGTGAGTGTATATAGTCAATAGACAAGAGAACAGCACAAGATCGGCGGACACCTGGGACGTAGCTACTCGAGCAGTATTTTTTTTCTTTGGTATTGTTGAGACGGAGCAGGGTTTGAACTGGGCTGTGGCCCGTCTAGCCCAGGCTTATATTTTATGTTCACCATGTGACCAGCCCAGGTATTTTTTCTTTGTGAAAATGAGCCCAGTTTATTTTTTCTGAAGAATACCCAATCCAGGCCTACTTATTTTTCTACGCCCTGATGGGCTGCAACTCTTTCAAGACGCCTGCAAATCTTGAAAGTAATATGAAATGGGTTGTAAATATAAAAACAGATGACAAATTGGCAATTACTTTATAATTTCTGATTTTTTTTCACATTTTCATATTCCTATTTCACTCGGCATTAACCTAATTTAAATATATCTTCAAAGTACTTTAAATCTGGCTCGACATTTCGGTATTAAAAATAGTTTGGAACCCACAGAAATATGCGAAATTGGCCCTGGACAACCAAAAAATGACTACAATAAATTGCATAAGAAGTTGCCATGAGCTATATATAAATTATTAAAAAAAAGAGGGAATGGTCTGACTTGTGGGCCTGTTTAGTTGACGCGTATGCAAGATTTTTTTAGTTATTATATACGTCAACAAACGATTCTAGCAGACGTAACCGTTGGATGTAAATCCAACGGCCATTGTGTTTCTTCAATCTCTGATCTTCTTGCTCCAGCCGCCAAAGCAGCGCCGGCGGGACCGCCTGCTCCCGCCTCCCGTGGCCGGCTGTGCTGCCGCGCAGGCCTCAGCGCCCCCTACTACTCCCACCGCTGGCCAGACATCCCTCTACTCATCCACACCCCCTGTTATTCTGCGGCGTCGGCAGCCTCACACTGCAGCCGAACCGGTGAACCCTCGTATTCCTCTCCGCGCGGGCTTCCACTGCCGCGTCTTCCCCGGCTCCGCGTCGTCCCCTTCCTAGGCCTCACTGTCATCCACCGCCGTGGTGCTCTCGGCGCGGCATGGTCAATGACCGACTTCCGTTGGAAGAGTACTGTACGTGGAGAGGATGACAGCTGGGTCCACGGCAGTCACAAGGAAGTGCCTCCTTATTACGCGGAAAATAATTATTCCTCCACCTGACAGCAGGGGCCCACCGGACGGGCCACTAGTATTTCGTGAAAAAAAGATTTCCCCCTGACTGCTAGGACCCACAGGATGGGCCACCGTATTTTGCGAAAAAATACGTTACCCCCGCTGTCAGCTCGAACCCACCGGAAGTGCCTCCTTATTACGCACAAAAAAATGAATACCCCCTGCTAGCTGGGACCCACCTTGGTGGGAGGCTGACTTGTGGGCCTACTAAGTTGACTGGGACGGAGGCCTTTGTCAACTTTAGTCAATATATGAACGATTCTAGCTCCAGTGACCGTACAATGTCCATCCAACGGTCGTAGTGCTTCTTCAACCTTTGGTCTTCTTGCTCCAGCCGCCTAAAGCAGCGCCGGTCGTGCCGCCTGCTCCTGCCGCCCATGGCCGGCTGTGATGCCGCGGAGGCCTCACCGCCCCCTACTACTCCCACCGCTGGCCAGGCCATCCCTCTACGCACCCACACCCCCTGTTATTCTGCGGCGACGGCAGCCTCACACCGCAGCTGAACGAGTGAACCCTCATACTCCTCTACGCGTGGGCATCCACTGCCGCGTCTTCCCTGGCTCCGCGTCGTCCCCTTCCTAGGCCTCACCATTGTCCACCGCCCTGGTGCTCTCGGCGCGGCGTGGTCAACATGGTCAAGGAATGGCTTCCATCGGACGTGGACTGTACGTGGAGAGGCTGACAGCTGGGTCCACGGCTGCAGAAAGGAAGTCCCTCCTTATTACGCGCAAAATAATTATTCCTCCACCTGACAGCGGGGACCCACTGGATGGGCCACCGTATTTCGCGAAAAAAAGTTTCCCCCTGTCTGCTGGGACCCACCAGCTACATCTTCGCGCGCAAGGAAGTGCGTCCAAAAAATGATTCGCCCCCCTGACTGCTGGGACCCACCAGCTACATCTTCGCACGCAAGGAAGTGCGTTCGGGCAAAAAAACAATTTGCCCCCTGACTGCTGGGACCCACCAGCTACATCTTCGCACGCAAGGAAGTGCCTGATAGTCGAGACCCACCTGGTCGAAGCGTACGTAGCGTTGCCATTCTGGTTGAGAACGTGTACATACATATATATTGGTCGATGTAGAGGCGCGCACGTGTCGTAGTAGAGGCGCGTACGTGTCGTAGTAGAGGCGCGCACGTAGCACGTACACATATGTACGGCGGCCATGGTGCAAGAAAGAAAATACGGCCACGTACGTACATACGGGCGGGGTCTCGAACGCCTACTCGCGCATACGTACGGCCAGGGCTCGTGTACATGGCTGGGTCAGAACGGAGAAATAGCGTCGTCGTCATGTTCATGGGGAGGCAACGGAATGTGTCGTGTTCATGGGGAGGCAACGGAATGGGTCGTGTTCATCGGGAGGCAACGGAACGCGTGGGAGCCAACCGGCTGGGTTGGAACGAAATGCGTGGTCGTGTTCATCGGGAGGGCTTGGACGGAACAGGCGATGGAAACGAGGTCTGGCGTACTGCACAACGGAGGAAACGGACCTCCTACGTTCGGAATGGGGTCCTGTTGATCAGGAGGGGTGTGGCGTACCGCAAAACGGAGGAAACGGACCTCCTACGGTCGAAACGGGGGTCCTGTTGATCGGGAGGGGTGTGGCATACCGCAAAACGGAGGAAACGAACCTCCTACGATCGAAACAGGGGTCCTGTTGATCAGGAGCATTGTGGCATACCGCAAAACGGACGAAACAGACTTGTGTTGGAGCGCTACGGTCAAAACGGTGGTCCTGTTCATCGGGAGGGGTGTGGCGTACCGCAAAACGGGACTCCACGGGATACTGTTCATCTCCACCGTCGACCTTCTCCAGCCTCCACGGGCTACCGTCGACCTCCTCCAGCCTCCACGGGCTCATGTTCATCCAGCCTCCACCGTGCGCTACTCCATCGGCTACTGTTCAACCACCCCTCCACCGTCTACTATCCATCTAGCCCTCCACACCACGGGGTCCTGTTCAACCACCCCTCCACCATCTACTGTTCATCCAGCCCTTCACCACACCATGGGGTCCTGTTCATCCAGAGGCAACGCCAGCACTCACTGTTCGTCCAA
>NC_041385.1:560878038-560878273 GCF_002162155.2 Triticum dicoccoides
GCCCCCGCAACGCTCACTGTTCATCCAATCGATCGGCTTCAGTTAGCAGCAGTAGCAAAGGAATCGCCCCATCGGGTTCAGTTAACAGCCATCGATCGATCGCTCGGGTTCAATAACGCGTAGCCTCCAGTGCAATCGCTCGGGTTCAGTTAGAGCCCAACGCTTCACTCGGCTTCAGTTAGAGCCAACGCCTCGCACACACACGCGCGTACGTACGAGAGAAACGCGCATCGCT
>NC_041385.1:560878671-560911751 GCF_002162155.2 Triticum dicoccoides
AATCGATCGGCTTCAGTTAGCAGCAGTAGCAAAGGAATCGCTCGATCGGGTTCAGTTAACAGCCATCGATCGATCGCTCGGGTTCAGTAATGCGTAGCCTGCAGTGCAATCGCTCGGGTTCAGTTAGAGCCCAACGCCTCGCTCGGGTTCAGTTAGACCCAACGCCTCGCACACACACGCGTACGTGTACGAGAGAAACACGCATCGCTCGGCCCCCGACCTCCCACCATAATCGGCAACTCCCCGAAATTTTCCTCCCTCTCGCGTCTACCACGGTTTTTTCCGTCATGGACGGCCCAAAGAATGTCATGCAGCTGCGTCTCCGGCCCGCCCAGGACGAAAAGCCCATTTTCTGTCATGATTTTTTGTCATAGAAGTAGGAGTCCACCACATCTATGATGATACCGGGTTTTGCCACAATTATCATCATAGAAGTGTCATATGTATGACAGAAAAAAAATTCGTTCGGCTCAAAATGTCACGGATGTGTCTTTTTTTTGGTAGTGTTAGCCGCGTCGATGTGAGACTTTCTTATTTCTTTGTCTTCTTTATATTTACCCCTATCATCATACTCTATTCCACCCATAGTGCTATATCCATGGCTCACGCTCATGTATTGCGTGAGGGTTGAAAAAGCTGAGGCGTGCTAAAAGGTATGAACCAATTGCTCGGCTTGTCATCGGGGTTGTGCATGATAAATACTTTGTGTTAAGAAGATAGAGCATGACAAGACTATATGATTTTGTAGGGATAGCTTTCTTTAGCATTGATATTTTGAAAGACACGATTGTTTGTTGGGATGCCTGAGTATTGATGTCTTTATGTCAAATAGACTATTGCTTTGAATCACTTATGTCTTAATATTCATGCCATGATTAGATATATGATCTAGTTTATGCTAGGTAGCATTCCACGTCAAAAATTATCTTTTTTATCATTTACCTACTCGAGGATGAGCAGGAATTAAGCTTGGGGATGCTGATACGTCTCCTTCGTATCTCTAATTTTTTATTGTTTCATGCCAATATTATACAACTTCCACATATTTTTGGCAACTTTTTATATGATTTATTGGACTAACCTATTGATCTAGTGCCCAGTGCGAGTTCCTGTTTGTTGCATGTTTTTTGTTTCGCAGAAAATTCATATCAAACGAAGTCCAAACATGATAAAAATTTACGGAGAATTATTTTGGAATACATATGATTTTTGGGAGGTGGAATCAACGCAAATGGGGGCCCACGGTGACCACAACCCACTAGGGCGCGTCGGGCACCTCATGGCGCACCCAGGTATCTTGTGCCTTCCTTGAAGGTTGGTTGGGGCCCTTCTTCTGGCGCAAGAAAGATAATTTATGGAAAAAATCATGTAAAAATTTCAGCGAAATCAGAGTTACGGATCTCTAGGAATTTAAGAAACCGTGAAGGGCCAGATCTGGGGAACGCGAAACAGAAGATAACAGAGAGGGAGATCCAATCTCGGAGGGGCTCCTACCCCTCCGCCGCCATGGAGGCCATGGACCAGAGGGGAAACCCTCCTCCCATCTAGGGGGAGGCCAAGAAAGAAGAAGAAGGAGGGGGGCTCTCTCCCTCTCTCTCCCGGTGGCGCCGGAGTGCCACCGGGGGCTAGGATCATGACGACGATCTACATCAACAATCTTGCTACCGTCTACACCAGCTTTCTCCCCCTCTATGCAGCGGTGTAACACCCCTTCTCCCTGCTGTAACCTGTATTTAAACATGGTGCTCAACTCCATATATTATTTCCCAATGATCTATGATTATCATATGATGTTTGAGTAGATCTGTTTTGTCTTGTGGGTTAATCGTGATCTTGGGTGGTATGATTGCATATTTTATTTATGGTGTTGTCCTACGGTGCCCTCTGTGTCGCGCAAACGTGAGGGGTCCCCGCCCTACGGTTTTGCAATATGTTCATGGTTTGCTTATTGTCGGTGTTGCAGGGGTGACAGCAGCCTAAACGCGGATAAGTGGGTTATGGCATATGGGAGTAAAGAGGACTTGATACTTAATGGTATGGTTGGGTTTCACGACCTTAATGATCTTTAGTAGTTGTGGATGCTTGCTAGGGGTCCAATCATAAGTACATATGATCCAAGTAGAGAAAGTATGTTAGCTCATGCCTCTCCCTCATGTAAAATTGCAAGAATGATTACCGATACTTGTTATCGATTGTATAGGGACAAATGACTTTCTTGTTGACAAAAGCTATCTACTTTTATTACCTTGAATTTTATTCGTAGTTTTATTCTCGCAAAGTACTCGTAGTTTTATTCTTGCAAATTAGTTTCATACTTGTTCTAGGTAAAGCAAACGTCAAGTGTGCGTAGAGTTGTATCGGTGGTCGATAGAACTTGAGGGAATATTTGTTCTACCTTTAGCTCCTCATTGGGTTTGTCACTCTTAGTTATCGAAGAAGGCCACAAATGATCCCCTATACTTGTGGGTTATCAGAACCAATATGGGCGTCCAAGTCCCGCTATTGGTTATTGACCGCAGAGTGCCTCGGTCATGTCTGCATAGTTCTCTAACCCGCAGGGTCTACACACTTAACGTTTGGTGACGATATAAGTTTAGTTGAGTCATTATGGTGGTTACCAAAGGTTGTTCGAAGTCCCAAATGAGATCCCGGGCATGACGAGGAACTCCAGAATGGTCCGGAGGTGAAGATTGATATATTGGATGAAGGGTATTGGAGTCTAGAATTAGTTCGAGGGTACCGGGTGATGACCAGCATCACCGAAAGGGGTTTAGGGGGGAGTGTCGGTGTCAAAACCGGCAGATCTCGGGTAGGGGGTCCCAAACTGTGCGTCTAAGGCTCATGGTAACAGGAGGCAGGGGACACGATGTTTACCCAGGTTTGGACCCTCTCTATGGAGGTAATACCCTACTTCCTGCTTGATTGATCTTGATGATATGAGTATTACAAGAGTTGATCTACCACGAGATCGTAGAGGCTAAACCCTAGAAGCTAGCCTATGATTATGATGGTTCTCGTCCTACGGACTAAACCCTCCGGGTTATATATGTCGGGTATCGGGTTCCGGCAAAACCCTTAAGGTTCGAACTCTGGGGTGCGCACGAAGATCTTCTCCCTACTGATACACGCCCCAAAACCTTGCCGTGGTTCTAAGCTAGCACGATGAACAACACAAGGGACGCAAAGTTTATACTAGTCCGGGCCACCGTTGTGGTGTAAAACCCTACTCTAGTGTGTGGTGTGGTGGATTGCCTCTTGGCTGATGATGAACAGTACAGAGGAAGAACAGCCTCGCGAGGGGTGTTCTTGTGGTGGCGTGGTGTTCTGCTTAGCCAGGATTCGATCCATCTCTAGATGAGATGTTTTCTACTGTGGTGGCTAGCTCTATTTATAGAGGCCCTGGTCCTCTTCCCAAATATTGAGCGGGAAGGGATCCAACAACGGCCATTTTGTAAGGGGACATCTAGTACAGGCTATCCTGACTAAAGGTGGTCTTCGACTGCCAAAGGCACTGGTGATGACGCCGTCTTGGGCTCCACGGTGACCTCCGTCCTGCCGCTTTGCTGGTCTTGGTCTCGTTGCACTGATATGGAAACCTTTGCTTGATGCATCGGTACTCCACGCCTGCGCTTGGCCCCTTTGCACCAAAGAGGAAACAAGGACACTGCACAGGCTGGCGCCCGCCTGGTCTTGATCATCATGGCTTGCATCACGAGCACCTCACGAGGTACCCCTTGCCTTGATCTCTCCGCATCCTCGCGAGCCTGCCTGGTGAGGCCGCCCCTGGGGAGGCCTTACGTCATCCGCCCCGCGAGGCTTGGCCCGTCGCAAGGGTCTTGAGCGTTTGTTGATGAAGACGGGCCGTACTGGGCCACTGGTGAGCCACGCTGCAGGCCGCAGGCAGGCAAGTCTAGGGACCCCCATTCCCAGAACGCCGACAGTAGCCCCCGGGCCCAAGGCGCGCTCGGACTTGGCTTAGCAGCGAAGCCAAAGGGCAAGTGCGGGGCGCCGTGGGCCCCAACAGCCTGCGGCCTTGGTCGATGCGTGGCGATTGATTGGACGTGGGCGTCTCTGCTTCCCCACGCTCCCCCAATATCCGCCTGGCTAGGCGGCCATGAAGCTTTACACAGTTATTCCCCCCTTCACTGCCCGCGTGCTTCCTGTTCCCCTTTCTTCCTCGAGCCTTTGTTTCCGCTTCCAATCTGACTTGAGCTCTGCCCCCTCCATCGCCATGGCGCCAACTAGCAAGGAGAAGGGGAAGAAGCCTCTGTCCCCATCCGGTTCGCCTCCGGCAATCGAGCCCGTCATCGGCCGGTCGTTGGTGCTCAACTTGGAGGCCCTGGGCAAAGTCTGCCCTGCTCTTGCGTCCAGCTTCAATGAGTGCGGAAAGACGATGGCTTGGCCTGCGTCCCACGGCTCCATTGACAGGACAGCCACCGAGGTTCGATTCTTCGTTGATGCCCTATGGGCTGGCCTGGTTCCCCCCTTCTCTACTTTCTTCAATGCAGTGCTGACCCATTATCAAATCCATATGATGCATCTTGATCCTCAGTCCATTACCCTCCACGCCGTTTTCGCCTTTGTTTGCGAAGCCATGGTGGGCATTGCTCCTTTTGTTGCCCTCCTGCGCCACTTCTTCTCGTTGCGCCTGACCGACCCCTTGCAGTGCTCAGGGTGCGTGAGCTTCTAGGCCGTGGCAGAGACAGCCGCATCAGGGATCAACTTCAGCCTCCAGCCTACCGCGAGTGGGTTCCAGACGCGGTGGCTGTATGTGGATTTCGGGGTGGCCAACCCCCTGCTCTCGCCTCCGACGTTGCCTGCCGTCCCCAATCCAGGCTGGGGCCACGAGAGACTTGTGAGCCCCCGGCTCTCCTTTGTCTGGCACCGACTAAGGAGGCTGAGAGAGCTTGGCGTGACACCGCCCAAAGTGGTGAAGGAGTTCCTCCAATTCCGCATTGCTCCTCTTCAGCGCCACTCCCGGCCGATGTGGACCCTGACGGGTGACCTAGACCGCATGAGGCTTCAGGAGACAGAACTGGCACCCGAGTTGTTGAAGAAGGTGCTTGAGATCTTGACTGGTGACCCTTCGCCGGGCGATATTCGGCACGGGGCAACCTCCTGTATCTCTGCTCAAACATGGCTCATTGTGCGAGACAGATGCCTCTCTTCGACGAATGGGGGCTGCACCCAGCTGGCCTTGCGGGACCTCGCAAAAATCCTCTCGCTGTGGCCCCCTTCATCGCTGCCAGCACCGATCTTGCCTCAGGAGCGGATGCAGGGAGGCAAGCATCGCTTGAGGCTGGAGGCTCTGGTGTCGCGACGCTGACGCCACACGGGGTTCCCGAAGCGTCATCCTCCGGAGCTTGTGAAGCCCGCCCTGAGATGGTCGTCAATGGGGGAACGCAACCCGCAGCTCCCGAGGCCGGAACCCTGAGGCCTCGGCAGGCCACTAGGAGGTGGTGCCTGATCGCTCCTTCCAGCTTGGCGCCCCTGAGGCTGGATGCCTGAGTGCTTCTGCATCCGCGCCGCGTGCTGGACCTCATGTTAAGCGCCTGGGTCGGTTCCACATGGACTTTGCCGCCCTCCGCAAGAGGAAGGAATCTCCGAGTGGTAGTGGGCGCCCCTTACGACCGCTGAAGCACATGAAGTGTTTTGCCCTAGACGAGTAAGTACCTCATTCTTGCAATTCCTCCATCGCCGCTCCCTTTCCTGACTGTGGCTTTGCAGGATCCCTCCTGTCAAGCCTGCGGAGTCTCCCAAGAAGCAACTTCTACCGGCCTTGCCTCCCTCGCTGGCCCTAAGCGTCCTGAGCTTGCATGCTGCCTCTGATGCGGGTTCTGCCAGAGAAGTAAGTCGGCCCACAGGGTGCCTTGAGCCTGCGCCCTTGCCGCCTTTCCTTCGCAACCTGGCCTGGGGCATGACCAGCCTTCCCAGGGCTCCGCTTCTGATCGTGGATGGCGAATGGTTGAAGTCGGTCCTTGGCTCTTCTTCGGCAGATGGACCTGCGCCGGTCCGGGTCCCTTGCGGAGCCTGTCCGGTGATCGTGGGGGTGCCAGCCCCCAGCCCCTGCCAGAGGGGGCGAACCGCTTCAAGGCCCGCCGCCAGCACTGGCGGTGGAGGATGACATCGACGACGTGCTCAGGCGAGTGCGGGAGCGCAGCGTCGTTCGCAAAGAATTCCTTCGAAAGGCGATGGACGCGATGGGCTAGCTTGGTGGAGAGCTTGCAGACGTGGACGCGTGTCTCGAAGCTGAAGGCCTGCGGCTGATTGAAGAGTGGCGCAAGTTGAAGGTGGCAGTCAATCTTGCACGCCGTCAGCACGAGCTTGACAATGCGAAGGCAAAAGCGTCCCTTGCAACCTCGCGAAAGGCCTGCTCCCGAGCTATAGAGGAGGCTCGAGAAGCGGACCACCGACGCAAGATCATGGAAAAGAGCGCGTGGGAGCTCCAAGCCTGGAGCGCTTCCCTAGAGCAGCAGGTGGAGCTGCATCAGGCCACCCTTGCATCACTAAAGGGGACGCCTGTCGAGGAGGAGGAGCTCCAGAAGCACGAGGAGGTGCTAACGCTGGAGGCTGCTGAGCGCAATCTTGACCTTGAGCGGTTGGAGACGAGGGAGCGCCAGGTTACCCAGGAGGAGGACGAGGTTGGCGCACGTGAGGCTCGAATCCACGAGGAGGTCGACCGCTGCATGGCGGAAGCTCGCGTAGACCTTGAGTGCAGGTTTAACCAGAGGTTGGAGATGATTGAAGCCGAGGCTGCGGGCAGGACTGACGCCCTCAGGTCCAAGCTGACTGAAACGGAGCAACGCGCGGAGGCCTCCACAGCTGCCCTGGTCTCAGCGCAGACTGAGTTGGCCTCCACACATGCCGAGCTGCTTCTTCTTCAACAGCGGGTCGATGATGCCAAGTCCGTTGCGTGGCAAAACAGAGAGGAAATCCTTTAGCAGTAGACGCTGGAGCACATGCATGGTCCCATGCTCCAGCAACTCAGGAACAGGGCCAACACGGCCATGGGCAATATCTGCGAGGTGGACACCCCGCACCCTCACATCACCAACTACGCCTGTCACCTCCAATTCTTCACTGATGCAGTGATGCGTCTGGAGAATCGCTCCGAAAGAGCTCGCCAGCTTGTCGAGGAGAGGAGCCACAGCCTGCTCGGCCGTGCATTCTCCCGCGTCTTCAGCCATCTCCAGGACATAGACTCCCACTTCAACTTCGATGTTGTCATTTCCCCGGTGCTCGAGGCCATTCGAGGAGACCTGGCGCGATTGGTGGAGGACAGCGTGGATGCGATTGTTAGGGCCTTTGCTTCCAACAACAACGGGGTGATAGTTGCCGCGGATGAAGGTGACGTGGTGAATGGCAGTGAAGATGGCGCCAATGATGGCGACGGTGATGCCAGTGATAGTGATAGCAGCGCCAGTGATGCCTCTGGAAGCGACCAAGAGGATGCGGTGAGCGGTATGTCTGACTGATCCTGAGTCTCCCTGCTGTTTATCCTGCACATAAAAAGCTTGGGTGCGGCCCTGAAGGTTGTAAGAGCATTTTGGACGGGGAAGCCCCTCATGTAAAAAAGATTGTTATCCACATGTTTTAGGAGCGACGCTGAATATGCGCCTGCAAGATTTTACAGGCCCTGCGATGAGTTACCTGCTATGGTTTACCTTTAGCCTGGGCGAGCCTTGAGCAGGCTTGCGAGGCCGTGATCCTCCGAGGGTCCTCTAGGGGATCCGCTGACCATGTGGTGAGAGCCTCGCGAGAGCGAGTGCTTGCCGCGGGACGGCATGCGCGCGTGCGCTTGGCCTAGCCCCGCCCACGAGAGGCTCGCGAGGGGGAGGCACTTGGCGCGAACTCCAAACTAGGGCAGAAACCAGAACACGAGAAATCACACGAACGAGACAAGACACTGATACGTCTCCAACGTATCTATAATTTTTGATTGCTCCATGATACTATATCTACTGTTTTAGGCAATATTGGGCTTTATTATCCACTTCTATATTATTTTTGGGACTAACCTATTAACCGGAGGCCCAGCCCAGATTTGCTGTTTTATGCCTATTTCAGTGTTTCGAGGAAAAGGAATATCAGACGAAGTCAAAGCGGAACGAAATCAACTGGAGAAGTTATTTTTGGAAGGAAAGCAACCCAGGGAACTTGGAGTGCACGTCAGGGGAGATACGGGCTGCCCACAAGGGTGGGGGCGCCCCCCCCCCCCTCGGCGCGTCCCCTGCCTCGTGGGGCCCCCGTAGCTCCTCTGATGTACCCCCTGCACCCATATATACTCTTGTACCCTAAAACTTCCAGAACAGAAGATAGATCGGGAGTTCCGCCGCCACAAGCCTCTGTAGCCACCAAAAACCTCTCGGGAGCCCGTTCCGGCACCCTGCCAGAGGGGGAACCCATCACTGGTGGCCATCTTCATCATCCCGGCGCTATCCATGACGAGGAGGGAGTAGTTCACCCTCAGGGCTGAGGGTATGTACCAGTAGCTATGTGTTTGATCTCTCTCTCTCTCTCGTGTTCTCTCTCGTGTTCCCTCTATGGCACGATCTTGATGTATCCCGAGATTTGATATTGTAGTTGGATCTTATGATGTTTCTCCCCCTCTACTCTCTTGTGATGAATTGAGTTTCCCCTTTGAAGTTATCTTATCGGATTGAGTCTTTTATGAGAACACTTGATGTATGTCTTGCCGTGATTATCTGTGGTGACAATGGGATATCATGTGCCACTTGATGTATGTTTTGGTGATCAACTTGCGGGTTTCATGACATTGGGAACCTATGCATATGGGTTGGCACACGTTCTTGACTCTCCGATAGAAACTGTGGGGCACTCTTTGAAGTACTTTTATATTGGTTGGATGAATCTGAGATTGTGTGATGCATATCGTATAATCATGCCCACGGATACTTGAGGTGACAATGGAGTATCTAGGTGACATTAGGGTTTTGGTTGATTTGTGTCTTAAGGTGTTATTCTAGTACGGACTCTTTTACAAATCGATCCGAAAGAATAACTTTGAGGTGGTTTCGTACCCTACCATAATCTCTACGTTTGTTCTCTGCTATTATTGGCTTTGGAATGACTCTTTGTTGCATGTTGAGGGCTCGTTATATGATCTATCTATGTTATTATTGTTGAGAGAACTTGCACTAGTGAAAGTATGAACCCTAGGCCTTGTTTCCTATCATTGCAATACCGTTTACGCTCACTTTTACCACTTGTTACCTTGATGTTTTTATTATTTCAGATTACAAAAACCTATATCTACTATCCATATTGCACTTGTATCACTATCTCTTCGCCGAACTAGTGCACCATACAATTTACCATTGTATTGGGTGTGTTGGGGACACAAGAGACTCTTTGTTATTTGGTTGCAGGGTTGCTTGAGAGAGACCATCTTCATCCTACGCCTCCCACGGATGATAAACCTTAGGTCATCCACTTGAGGGAAATTTGCTAATGTCCTACAAACCTGTGCACTTGCAGGCCCAACAACGTCTACAAGAAGAAGGTTGTGTAGTAGACATCAAGCTCTTTTCTGGCGCCGTTGCCGGGGAGGCTAGGTAAGTGAAGGTATATCTTTAGATCTTGCAATTGAATCTTTTTGTTTCTTGTTTTAGCACTAGTCTAGTTTATAAAATAAAACTACAAAAAAATGGAATTGAGAGCCTCATATGCTTCATCTTTTTAATATCTTTCGTGAGTATGATGGAAAGGAAAATTGTGCTCAAGTACTAGAAGAAAAATTACATAGAATGCTTGGCATAAAATATGTGAATGATGAGCATGATTGCAATGTTGTTAGTATGAATTCCTTGAATATCCATGATGCTAATGATATGCAAAGCCACAAGCTTGGGGAAGCTATGTTTGATGAAGATGATATTTTTTGTCCCCCAAGCTTTGATGAGCAAATTTACTATGATGAAAGCATGCCTCCTATCTATGATGATTATTGTGATGACACGTATGCTTTAAAGAATAATGATAACCATGAAACTTGTCATCTTGACCTTAATTTTCAATCATATGATAGTTATTTTGTTGAGTTTTCTCCCACTACTATTCATGAGAAGAATTTTGCTTATGTGGAGAGTAGTAAATTTTCTATGCTTGTAGATCATGAAAAGAATGCTTTAGGGGCTGGTTATATTGTTGAATTTATTCATGATGCTACTGAAAATTATTATGAGGGAGGAATATATGCTTGTAGGAATTGCAATAATATCAAGTTTCCTCCCTGTGTGCTTAAATTCTTGAAGCTATGCTTGTGTTACCTTCCTATGCTAGTTGATTATTGTTCCCATAAGTTGTTTGCTCACAAAATCCCTATGCATAGGAAGTGGGTTAGACTTAAATGTGCTAGTCATATGCTTCATGATGCTCCCGTTATGTTTCAATTCTTATCTTTTATGTGAGCAGCATTGTCATCATCATGCCTAGCTAGAAAGGCATTAAAGAAAAGCGCTTGTTGGGAGACAACCCAATATTTATCCTTACTGTTTTTGTGTCCACATGATTATGCTACTGTATTAATCATGTTTTATAGCTTTTGTTTCAATAAAGTGCCAAGTAAGACCTTTAGGATAGCTTACGGTGATAGTTGTGTTGATCCTGCTGAAAATTAGAAACTTTTGCACCCAGTATATTAGTTTTGTTAATTCACAGAAACGCTCTTCTGATCTGATTCTTTTTGTTATGGATTGGTACAAGAATTGCTTAGGACTTACTAATTTTGTAGTATTTTTAGAGTTCCAGAAGTTTGCGTTAGTTACAGATTGCTACAGACTGTTCTGTTTTTGACAGATTCTGTTTTGCGTGTGTTCTTTGCTTATTTTGATGAATCTATGGCTAGTAAAATAGATTGTAAACCATAGAGAAGTTGGAATACAGTAGGTTTAACACCAATATAAATAAATAATTAGTTCATTATAGTACCTAAGTGGTGGTTTTATTTTTTTTATACTAACGGAGCTTACGAGTTTTCTGTTGAGTTTTGTGTTGTGGAGTTTTCAAGTTTTGGGTAAAGATTCGATGGACTATGGAATAAGGAGTGGAAAGAGCCTAAGCTTGGGGATACCCAAGGCACCACAAGGTAATATTCAAGGATAACCAAGAGCCTAAGCTTGGGGATGCCCCGAAAGTCATCCCCTCTTTCGTCTTCGTTCATTGGTAACTTTACTTGGAGCTATATTTTTATTCACCACATGGTATGTGTTTTGCTTGGAGCGTAATTTCCTTCTATTAGTTTTTTCTTGCTGTTAGTTAGAATAATGTTTGGCATCTTTATTTTCAATAAATAAGTCAAGGATAGCCTTTGCCATGCTTATTTTGCTAGTATACATGTTGCTGTTTGAAAACAGAAAGTTTACCGCTGTTGCAAAAATTCCCTAGAAAATTCAGAGAATGGTATAATGTTGAATCTGTTCGCATATTGAGCTCTGATAAATTTCTTACAGTTGGAATTTTAGTTCATAATTTTTGGAGTTAGGGAAGTATGATGACTCTTGCATTCTTTACAGACTGTACTGTTTTGACAGATTGCTGTTATGGTTGCATTGTTTGCATATGTTTGTTTGTTTAATGATTCTATTTGAGGATAGGAGTGTTAAATATGCAGAGGCATTTAGTATGCAATGTTGAATAATAATTTTAGTGATTTGCTACAGTAGAAAATGATAAGGTTTTGCATTGGCTTACACTAACCTATCTCACGAGTTCTTGTTGAGTTTGTTGTGAATGAAGCTTTTGATAAAAAGAGAAACCATGATATGAGAGGAATTAAGGAAACACAAAAGCTCAAGCTTGGGGATGCCCAAGGCACCCCAATATAAAATATCAAGAAGTCTCAAGCATCTAAGCTTGGGGCGGCCCCGGTAGGCATCCCACCTTTCTTCTTCAACAACTATCGGTTAGTATAGGTTGAGCCTAAATTTTTGCTTCTTCACATGAGTTGTGCTATCCTTGCAATGTTTTCTTTAGCTTTGCTTGCTGTTTGAATAAAGTATCAAGATCTGAAATTCTTTAATGAGAGAGAGTCTTTGCATAGTTACATAATTATTTAGCTACTCATTGATCTTCACTTATATCTTTCGGAGTAGTTTGTCATTTGCTCTAGTGCATCACTTATATCTTTTAGAGCATGGTGGTAGTTTTATTTTTAAGAAATAGATGAACTCTCATGCTTCACTTAGATTATTTTGAGAGTCGTTAATAGCATGGTAATTTGCTTAATATTAATATACTTGGTATTCAAGATATGTGAAACTTTCTTTTGAGTGAATTGAATACTAAGATAAGTTTGATGCTTGATAATTGTTTTGAGATATGGAGGTGATAATATCAAAGTCGTGCTAGTTGAGTAATTATGAATTTAAAGAATGCTTGTGTTGAAGTTAGCAAGTCCCGTAGCATGCACGTATGGTTAAAGTTGTGTAACAAATTTGAAACGTGAAGTGTACCTGGCTTGTGCATCCTTATGAGTGGCGGTCGGGGACGAGCGATGGTCTTTTCCTACCAATCTATCCCCCTAGGAGCATGCGCGTAGTACTTGATTTTTGATGGCTTCTAAATTTTTGCAATAATTATATGAGTTCTTTTGACTAATGTTGAGTCCATGGATTATACGCACTCTCACCTTTCCGCCTTTGCTAGCCTCTTCGGTACCGTGCATTGCCCTTTCTTACCTTGAGAGTTGGTGCAAACTTCGCTGGTGCATCCAAACCCCATGATACGATATGCTCTATCACACATAAACCTCCTTATATCTTCCTCAAAACAGCCACCATACCTACCTATTATGGCATTTCCATAGCCATTCCGAGATATATTGCCATGCAACTTCCACCATCATCATCATGACATACATTACTTTTGTCATATTGCCATTGCATGATCATGTAGTTGACATCGTATTTGTGGCAAAGCCACCATGCATTATTTTCCATACATGTCACTCTTGATTCATTGCACCATCCCGGTACACCGCCGGAGGCATTCATATAGAGTCATATCTTGTTCTAAGTTTCGAGTTGTAATCCTTATGTTGTAATCAATAGAAGTGTGATGATCATCATTATTAGAGCATTACCCAAACAAAAAAAGAAAGGCCAAAAAAAGGGCCAAAAAAGGGGGGGCAATGCTACTATCTCTTTCTCCACACTTGTGCTTCAAAGTAGCACCTTGTTCCTCATGTAGTGAGTCTCATAAAGTTGTCCTTTTCATACTGGTGGGAATTTTTCATTATAGAACTTGGCTTGTATATTCCTACGATTGGCTTCCTCAAATGCCCTAGGTCTTCATGAGCAAGCGAGTTGGATGCACACCCACTAGTTTTCTTTTGTTGAGCATTCATAGCTCTAGTGCATCCGTTGCATGGCAATCCCTACTCCTCATGTTGACATCAATTAATGGGCATCTCCATAGCCCGTTGATTAGCCTCGTCAATGTGATACTTTCTCCTTTTTTGTCTTCTCCACACAATCCCCATCATCATATTCTATTCCACCCATAGTGCTATATCCATGGCTCACGCTCATGTATTGCATGAAGGTTGAAAAAGTTTGAGATTATTTAAAGTATGAAACAATTGCTTGGCTTGTCATCGGGGGTATAGAAGTTGGGAACATCTTTGTGTGACGAAAATGAAGCATAGCCTAACTATATGATTTTGTAGGGATGAACTTTCTTTTGCCATGCTATTTTGAGAAGACATGATTGCTTTGATTAGTATGCTTGAAGTATTATTATTTTTATGTCAATATGAACTTTTGTCTTGAATCTTTCGGATCTGAATATTCATACCACAATTAAGAAGATTTACATTGAAATTATGCCAAAGTATCACTCCGCATCAAAAATTCTTTTTTATCATTTACCTACTCGAGGACGAGCAGGAATTAAGCTTGGGGATGCTTGATACGTCTCCAACGTATCTATAATTTTTGATTGCTCCATGCTACTTTATCTACTGTTTTAGGCAATATTGGGCTTTATTATCCACTTTTATATTATTTTTGGGACTAACCTATTAACCGGAGGCCCAACCCAGAGTTGTTGTTTTATGCCTATTTCAGTGTTTCGAGGAAAAGGAATATCAGACGAAGTCAAAATGGAACGAAATCAACTGGAGAAGTTATTTTCGGAAGGAAAGCAACCCAGGGAACTTGGAGTGCACGTCAAGGGAGATACGGGCTGCCCACGAGGGTGGGGGCGCCCCCCGCCCCCCAGGCGCGCCCCCTGCCTCGTGGGGGCCCCGTAGCTCCTCCGACGTACCCCCTGCATCCATATATACTCTTGTACCCTAAAACTTCCAGAACAGAAGATAGATCGGGAGTTTCGCTGCCGCAAGCCTCTGTAGCCACAAAAACCTCTCGGGAGCCCGTTCTGGCACCCTGCTGGAGGGGGAACCCATCACCGGTGGCCATCTTCATCATCCCGACGCTATCCATGACGAGGAGGGAGTAGTTCACCCTCGAGGCTGAGGGTATGTACCAGTAGCTATGTGTTTGATCTCTCTCTCTCTCGTGTTCTCTCTCGTGTTCCCTCTATGGCACGATCTTGATGTATCCCAAGCTTTGCTATTGTAGTTGGATCTTATAGTGTTTCTCCCCCTCTACTCTCTTGTGATGAATTGAGTTTCCCCTTTGAAGTTATCTTATCGGATTGAGTCTTTTATGAGAACACTTGATGTATGTCTTGCCGTGATTATCTGTGGTGACAATGGGATATCATGTGCCACTTGATGTATGTTTTGGTGATCAACTTGCGGGTTTCGTGACATTGGGAACCTATGCATAGGGGTTGGCACACGTTCTTGACTCTCCGATAGAAACTGTGGGGCACTCTTTGAAGTACTTTTATATTGGTTGGATGAATCTGAGATTGTGTGATGCATATCGTATAATCATGCCCACGGATACTTGAGGTGACAATGGAGTATCTAGGTGACATTAGGGTTTTGGTTGATTTGTGTCTTAAGGTGTTATTCTAGTACGGACTCTTTTACAAATCGATCCGAAAGAATAACCTTGAGGTGGTTTCGTACCCTACCATAATCTCTACGTTTGTTCTCTGCTATTAGTGGCTTTGGAGTGACTCTTTGTTGCATGTTGAGGGCTCGTTATATGATCTATCTATGTTATTATTGTTGAGAACTTGCACTAGTGAAAGTATGAACCCTAGGCCTTGTTTCCTATCATTGCAATACCGTTTACGCTCACTTTTACCACTTGTTACCTTGATGTTTTTATTATTTCAGATTACAAAAACCTATATCTACTATCCATATTGCATTTGTATCACTATCTCTTCGCCGAACTAGTGCACCTATGCAATTTACCATTGTATTGGGTGTGTTGGGGACACAAGAGACTCTTTGTTATTTGGTTGCAGGGTTGCTTGAGAGAGACCATCTTCATCATACGCCTCCCACGGATTGATAAACCTTAGGTCATCCACTTGAGGAAAATTTGCTACTGTCCTACAAACCTGTGCACTTGCAGGCCCAACAACGTCTACAAGAAGAAGGTTGTGTAGTAGACATCAGACACCCCCCCCCCCCGCACATACGCAAATGCAAATCCAATTCAACTTAAATCCGAAGCAGAGAAGCTCGACCACAGAAAGGGAGGCAAAAAGCAAAAGGCCGCGTCCAGCACCTAGTCTAGTCTTCGACGTCTTCTCATCAGCGCGGAGCTAAGTGCTGCCACTGGGCGTGGGAGGGAGCCCCCGAGGCCCGAGGGCAGCTCTCCGGAGACTCCGGCGTGTGTACAGCCCCAACTCATTATTACGTGAGAGTGTCACAGGCGGCGAGCTTCACAGGCATTGGGCCTTCTTCACAGGTACCGGCCTTGCTTCATATCGCCAGATGAGGGCCCCGCCTTGTGCCACCCTCGACCACCATTGACGGTGACCAAAAACCAAGGACGGCGCTAATGGGGTAAAGGGGACGCCAGCGGTTCCCCCGACGACCATGGGTCCTCTACCGGGGGCAGGCTTTGCAGCACCTCCCCAGCAGAGGGCCTACCTCCGGGAAGCACCTTGCTCCGTGTGCCGTGGGGAGGGGCCTGGATCCTGACCCATCTCCTGTAGCCCCCAATGCACTCCTCCTGGTGGAAGGGAGGCTGCCGAGCTGGGGCAGCCTTCCGCTGTAGTGACCTGAACTTCCTGCGACCTATGGTTAGCATAAGCTTGCTCCTGAGGAATTAGCGGTACCCGATAGCTGCTGGCGCCAGCGCGGTTGGTGAGGTTTCCCTGAGGCTCCTGAAAAGGCTCGGCTTCTGGCGTCTCTTCCTCCCAGCCTGGCCCGAGAAACAAGCCATGGTCGTCTTGCAGTACTTATTCCCGATCCACCATGTGGGGCACGTAAGCCTCCGAGGTCGCCACCCCGAAGACTTCGCCGTAGTGCCCCATGCTCCATGCGGCTTGTCCCAACACGCCGTCTTGGGGGTGATAGGGTGGCGGCCCGCCCGGGCCATAGGCGGCGATGCGCATGCCCTCGCTCACCGGGGTGGTGCTGGTGCAGCTTCATGCCCGGTGCTGATGGTTGAGCTGGTGTTGATGAAGCCTTGGGGCGCGCTTGAGGGCGTGCGGGCGCAGATGGGCCCGCCGCATGATCCGCCCGGGACCTAGGGTGGAAGCTGGACCGCAGAAGGGAGGCGCCCCCGAAGCTGCGGCATCCAGGAGCTCGGCAACGTGCTCCAGCAGCATGTCTCTGCCGCTCTCCTGCAGCTTGCACCGCTGCAGCTCTTGAGCCACCGTGAGCGCGGCCCTCATGTTCGCTTGCTCCCGTCGGGTGTGCGGTGTCATGGTTGCGGCGTGGTTTGAGGCCCTTGCTGCTGATCGCACCTGCCGTGAAGTGAGGGCAGGTGGCGCTTGACCGCGTCGCCCGTGCCCCACAGTGTTCTGTGGAGCGCGGGCTGCCTGAGGCGTAGGGTTGAGGTCACCTTGGGCAGGCGGCACGGCATGTGCAGGCCGTGCCGCCCAGCGGTCGGCGTTGGTCGACGGGTCGCCGGACATGGATGCGACGAAGCAGTGTAACGCAGATCGGTGGAAAGGAGGTTTTGGCGCACCCCTACCTGGCGCGCCAAATGTCGGATATCGGGTTCCGGCAAAACCCTTAAGGTTCAAACTCTGGGGTGCGCACGAAGATCTTCTCCCTACCGATACATGCCCCAAAACCTCACCGCGTTTCTAAGCTAGCATGATGAATAACACAAGAGACGCAAAGTTTATACTAGTTTGGGCCACCGTTGTGGTGTAAAACCCTACTCTAGTGTGTGGTGTGGTGGATTGCCTCTTGGGCTGATGATGAACAGTACAGAGGAAGAACAGCCTCGCGAGGGGTGTTCTTGTGGTGGCGTGGTGTTCTGCTTAGCCAGGATTCGATCCAGCTCTAGATGAGATGTTTTCTACTATGGTGGCTAGCTCTGTTTATAGATGCCCCGGTCCTCTTCCCAAATATTGAGCGGGAAGGGAGCCAACAACAGCCATTTTGAAAGGGGACAGCTAGTACAAGCTATCCTGACTAAAGGTGGTCTTCGACTGCCAAAGGCACTAGTGATGACGCCGTCTTGGGCTCCACGGTGACCTCCGTCCTGCCGCTCTAGTGGTCTTGGTCTTGTTGCACTGATATGGAAACCTCTACTTGATGCCTTGGTACTCCACGCCTGCACTTGCCCTCTTTGGACCAAAGAGGAAACGAGGACACTGCACAGGCTGGCGCCTGCCTGGCGCCGCCTGGTCTTGATCGTCATGGCTTGTGTCACGAGCACCTCGCGAGGTACCCCTTGCCTTGATCTCTCCGCCTCCTCGCGAGCCTGCCTGGTGAGGCCGACCCTGAGGAGGCCTTACGTCATCCGCCCCGCGAGGCTTGGCCCCTCGCGAGGGTCTTGAGCATTTGTCGATGAAGACGGGCCGTACTGGGCCACTGGTGAGCCACGCTGCAGGCCACAGGCAGGCAAGTCTGGGGACCCCCGTTCCCAGAACACCGACAATATAGACACCGGAGGGGGCTAGGGTTACATTAGGTCAGTTACAGAGAAGGGAATCTACATATCCAAATTGCCAAGCTTACCTTCCACGCAAAGGAGAGTCCCACCCGGACACGGGACGAAGTCTTCAATCTTGTATCTTCATAGTCCAATAGTCCAGCATAGGCATATAGTCCGGCTATCCAAGGACCCCCTAATCCAGGACTCCCTCAGTAGCCCCTGAACCAGGCTTGAATGACGATGAGTCCGACGCGTAGATTGTCTTCGGCATTGCAAGGCGGGTTCCTTCTCCAAATACTCCAAAGTAGATCTTGAACACAAGAATCGTGTCCGGCTATGCAAAACAAATTCCACATACCACCGTAGAGAGTATAATATTCCACGAATCTAATCTGCTAACAACTCCTCCATAGCGTGACATCACGCTGTGGTCCGGTCATTATTCAAACCGTCTTCTCAACCTGCTACTACACATCTTGCGAGGCGGTTTTATTAGCACGTCTTATCGAAGCAGAGATCGTGTCCCCTTATCACGGGATTCTCATCAATACGGGTGTGGGTAACCCAACCACGCTATTAGCACGACGCTTGGGGAATAAGCGAGTTTCCAGGGCAAGTAGGGAGGTGCATGATTTCTGCTGCCTTTATAAAGAGATAAGGATTCCCCTTTTTTCACCCATGCCTTCTCCTTCCTCTGCTCATCCGTTCTCGAGCTCCAATGCCCAAGCTTTCGCCTTCTCCGCCCACAAAGGCATTCTGAAAATGTCCGGATCTAGAGATGGAGGCAAGTGGATGGCCTCTACCGTCCAGGAGAAGGATATTAAGAAACTTCGAGAGGTCAGGTATCTGGCCAAGAAGATCGGCCACCGTCTTCCAATGGCGGGACAGATTGTCCCTACTCCAGAACCCCACGAGTGGGTTGTATTCCTCCCTCACTTTGTCCGCGGGCTAGGGTTTCCCCTCCACTCATTCGTTTGCAGCCTCATGTATTACTATGGGATCATTTTCATGATCTATTCCCCAATTCCTTCCTCAACATCTCAACATTCATCGTCGTGTGCGAGGCCTTCCTCCGCATCTCTCCACACTTCGGATTATGGCTGAAGATTTTCAACATGAAGCCCAAGGTGGTGAACGGTGAGCACGCTGAGTGCGGAGGAGCCATGGTGAGCAAGATGCCCAGGGCCATCAGGTACCTTCAATGATTCCGTCAAAGGGTGGAAACAACAACGGTTCTATGTCACCGAGCCACGCGGCACAAAATGGGTCGCGGCCCCCGAATTCCAATCTGGAGCTCCATTGCGGCTTACGTCCTGGCCCAAGAAGGGACTGAACTGGTCTTTGCCAGACGAGCTGGTGGTGCTCCAGGCGTGCATCAAGGGTATGGAAGACAAGAACATCAAACTTGTCGATGTAGTCCAGGTGATGTTAGTTCGCCAGACTCTCCCTTGGCAACGCAGGGCTTGCAATTTATGGGAATTCGACCCGGCCAAGCACCAGACCCTACTAGGGTTCTTCGGCTCATCGCACGAAGACATCTGGAAGGTACTCTTCAAGTCCGACAAATCATGGCCGGACTCAGCCGAGGACCGCGGGTACAAATTGTCCCGACCCGCGAGTTTGGTAAGCCTTCGTATGTTGGCAAGTCATATGCTTTATCTGCATACTCCAAGGGAAATGCTTAATATATTTTCCAACAACTCTCCTAGGGCTGGACGAGGAAGGCAGAGCGGATCTACTAGCCGGCCCCGCTACCAGAAGAACAAGCCGGCCCACTTCTGACGAAGATGCTAGTCCCGGCGCCTTACAAGGCGCCGAAGAAGAAGGCCAAGAAAGAGGCCAAAGAGACCAGGGGCAGCCTTCATTGATAGGGTACTACGGACGTAGTGTCTGAAGACTCCGAGGCCCGCTCCTCCTCCAAAGAGGACGAGGAAGAGGAGGAAAGCCGATCCCCCCAGCGAGGGGGCAGAAAGAAAAGGACGGCCTCCACACGCTTGGAGGCCGAATCGCCTAAGAAGGGAAAACCCCCCTTTCCGGATATATCCGCCACCGCCACCGATAGCAGCCTAGAGTGGGATCCCAGGGTCCAGCCCCTGGTTAAATCATGAGTATATAAAACCCGGACACGTTTGTATATCGTATAGTGTTAACGCATTGAGTCACGCCTTTTTGCAGTCTGGCCCGGTCCCACACCGAGCAATCCTCATCGGAGGATTCTCTGGGCTCGGATGCTATGGACAGCGGGACTCCCCCAACGGTCTCTTCCCCAAGACACGTGGACGACACCGAGGTATCGTCCTAAAGGGACCCAGGCCAAGGAGGAGCTGGGGAGACCATCAAGGCGGCGCCAGAGGGTCAAACCTCGACGGCCGGACACACGGGGGAAAAGGCCCCCATGGACACCGACGACGGGGGCTATCTTGAATTCGGCCCCCAGCCGGACACAGTTCCACAGACCAACACGGCTCCGGAATCAGGCGGGCAACCTCCCTCGACAGAAGGGGTGTGCCTGTTCCACCGGCTACCTCCGCCCAACCAGAGGGGCCGGATACCTTATCAGCAGCACTAAAGAACGCTTCCATCATTGATGAACACCGTGCCCTTATGGGTGCGGTGATTGAGAAGATTCAGTCTGCCAAAAGCGGGTTGACTAAAGCCTGCATCAGCCTTATAACTGGCTTTAAGGTATATTTTAAGGTTTTAGAGAGTGTCATGGTATAGATAGTAGCCCTGATATACTGTTCGGTGTTCGTAAGGAAAAGCCGGACAGAGGATCAAATATATGTTCGCAGGAGACTTACCTTGTAGTACCTCTCCCTCTTTTTTCCTAAGCAGGCGTCTGTAGTGACTGCCACCTCTCATACTGCGGAAGTCTCCGGACTGAAGCAGAGTTTGGAGCAGGTCGAAGAAGAGCTTGGCCAAGTGAAGAAGCAGTTGAAGGATAACCAAGGTATGCAAAAAAACCTTGTTTGCATTCAGTACGAATGAATAGTTTAGTATGATGAAAAAATTTCATGATGTGCTCAAGGAGCAACGGGCGAAGTTGAGGCTCTTAGGAAGGCAGTGGCCGAGGCCGAGAAGAAGGCGGCCAAAGAGCAGACCCTTCATGAAAAGCACGAGGCCAGGGTTATTGAAGTTCGGCAAGAGCTCTAAGAGGCCGTGAAGAAGTGCGAGACCTTGGAGCAGAGTTACGGAGAAAGAATCCGAACTCACCGAGGCTCGTCAAGCCGCACATGATGCCCGGGGGGAAGCCCAAGGCGCCCTCCAGGAAATTTAGGAGGCCAGAAAGATCGCGGCGGGTAAAGCTTTTTCTATGCAAAGCAAATATTTGAAGGAAGAAATTCCTGTTACTAATCCGAATTCGGATTTATCCAGGGGTGTTTGCAGAACTGCCGCGCAGCATATCTGATGCCGCACAATTCTACCGAGCCGAAGAAGGGAGCTCTATGCAGAAGTTGTTCTAGTCGCAAAATCTGGCGCCAGAGCATCCAGTGCCCTTTGTCGATCAACTGAAACAGTTGATCGAGCTGCATAGGGCGGCCGAACTAGCCATGAAGGATTTGATTATCCGGCTATGGCCTGCCGAGGTGATTCCCAGCAGCTACTTTGGGCTCGTGAAGCGGGTTGTAAGTGCCTGCCCTCGACTTGAAGTCATCAAGCGCTCAGTCTATATGGAAGGTGCGTGAATGGCCTTCGCCCACGCCAAGGTGCACTGGGCAAATATTTATGCCGTAAATATGATAACCGAAGGACCGCCTGCGGGGAAGGAGCACCGCAAGCCCGAGTTATATTATGACAGCGTCCTGAAAGGATCCCGCCTTGTAGCGGAGCAATGTGCCAAGGATATTATATTCCCATGAATACATTCATGTTATCCTTTGTAATATTGAACAAGGTCGTTTATGCAATATAATGCTTGTTATTTGGAAAAATTTACCTCCTGTGCGGCCGTTTTATATATTAATCCTGAGAGTTGGCCAGTCGTCGGCTTCTGCCCCCACGTAGGAAGTACGGGGGTGTTCAGGATAAACCTGAACACTCTTTACCCCAATTTTGGGTCCTTGAAGGAGGTGTTCAGCACAACGAACCAGGCAATCCGACTATAAGGCTTTATCACCCTCACTTAGCCATAGGAGTTTGACAAAAGAAAGGTAGGCGCAGCCCCTGGTGTTCGGAAGACTGCACTAGGGGCTCTATAAGCACCTGATCGGGAAAAACCGATCCGTCGCACACTGCATTAGTTATCGCGTAATGTGGAAGAAATCCTTAAAGATTTTGTAACCTCTCGAACAGCTGACTAGCTCTCACCGCATCATGACAGTCAGTTTTCGGCTTTCTCTACTGAGGTGCTCGTCCGTAAGAACTGGGACACAATCGCAGTAGTTCTCCCTTTACTACCCTAGCCGATATAGCGGAACGTAGGGTAGCAAGCACAGGAGCCGGGCAACCCAACTATTGACCCAAGACATGATTCGGAGTCGATGCATATAATGCTATAAGTTCGGGGTGCCAAACGACCGTGAGGGTGTTCGAACTTTGTTGCCATATTATGGGTGCAATGAAGCCCCTAGCATATTAAGGCGTACCGTAGTGTACGGCTGCTACTTTGACAAAAAATATCAATAAGAAAGAACAGCAAGTAGGCGTCATATAAAGCCGCATGTTGTAATTGAATGTACGTCGAGGCGTACGAATACGAGTAGTGCGATAAAAAGAAATATGACTTCGGAACCTGCTGAGACCAGTGGGGTTGTGTGCGGATCCGGAGAATAATTGGATGATCATCGAGGGGATTATCTAAGGATTCCCTTACGCGTTCGAGCTGTTTCCCTCCTTGGTATGTCCGTCACTTCATAGGTCCGGTCGCCAGGTTGCCAGTGATGGCCTAGAGAAAAGTGGACCTGAAAAGAAAATGCAAAAAATATTTGTGTGCCACAGAGTGGTTAAGTCGCATTGTGGAGCATAACCTAGCTTTGCCTCTGCCTATCGCCGAAGTGGTTAATTAAGCTCTTGACGAGCTGGGCTATCCTACTGCGGAATAGTTCAGACTCTTTTGATGGTGTCCGGGAGCCTGGCCGTCGAATGAAGGTTCGATTGAAAAAGGCCGCTCTGTGCTTCTACTGCTAAGGCGGAGGCATGCTCTTCGGTATGGAGTGAGCGTTCAACCTTGCCATTAACTGTTATGACGTCGTGTGGACCGGGCATCTTGAGCTTAAGATAAGCGTAGTGTGGCACCGCGTTGAATTGAGCGAACATGGTTCCTTCGAGCAGTGTGTGATAGCTGCTGCGAAAAGGGAAGATATCAAAGATTAACTCTTCGTTGCGGGAATTGTCCGGAGGTCCGAAGACTACTTCCAGAGTGATGGAGCATGTACAGCAGGCCTCAACACTTGGTATGACACCTTTAAAGGTGGTTTTAGTGGGTTTGATCTTTGAAGGATCGATACCCATCTTGCGCACTGTATCCTGATAAAGCAGGTTCAGGATGTTGTCTCCGTCCATAAGGACTCGTGTGAGGTGGAATCCGTCAATTGTTGGGTCAAGGACCAGTGCGGCTGAACCGCCCTGACAGATATTGGTAGGACGATCCTTACGGTCAAAGGTGATCGAGCCGGACGACCATGGGTTGTATTTTGGGGCGACTAGCTCCATTGCGTAGACGTCCCTAAGTGTGTGCCTTCGCTCCCGTTTGGGAATATGGGTGGCGTGTATCATATGCACCATTTTAATTTGCGGGGGAAACTTCTTTTGCCCTCCCGTGTTCGGTGGTCGGGGCTCCTCGTCATCGTCATCGCTTTGCGACCCCTTTCTCCTTGATTCGGCACTTGACTTGCCGACCTATTTGAAGACCCAGCATTCTCTGTTTGTATGATTGGCTGGTGTTCCTGGGGTGCCGTGAATTTGACATGGGCGGTCGAGTATACGGTCCAGACTGGACGTGCCCGGACTGTTTCTTTTCAATTGTTTCTTTCTTTGATCGGTCTTAGAGCCGCTGAATCCGGCATTGACGGCCGTGTCTTCGGCGTTGTCGCCATTATTTTGACGCTTGTGTTTGCTGCGTCGGGGGTTGCCGTTGTCGTCTCTGGATGCAAAAGTTCCAAGCTTGCTTGAGGCACTATTGGTACGAGCCAACCAGCTATCCTCGCCCGCAAAAAAGCGGGTCATGAGTGTCGTAAGGGATGCCATGGATTTTGGCTTCTCTTGGCCGAGGTGTCGGGCGAGCCATTCATCATGGATGTTATGCTTAAAGGACGCGAGGGCTTCGGCATCCGGACAGTCGATGATTTGGTTCTTTTTAGTTAAGAACCGAGTCCAGAATTTCCTGGCTGATTCTCCAGGTCTTGATAACCCACAAGTGTAGGGGATAATTGTAGCCTCTTTCGATAAGTAAGAGTGTCGAACCCAACGAGGAGCTAAAGGTAGAACAAATACTCTCTCAAGCCCTATCTGCCACTGATACGACTCTACGCACGATTAGTGTTTGCTTTACCTAGAACAAGTATGAAACTAGAAGTACTTTGTAGGTGTTGTTGGATAGGTTTGCAAGATAATAAAGAACGCGTAAATGTAAAGTAGGGTCTGTTTAAATAAAGAGCAATAAAGTAAATATAGCGAGTGTGGAAAAGTGGTGGTAGGAGTTGTGAAATTGTCCCTAAGCAATTGACTATGTTACTAGACTGGTAATCACTATTGCAATTCTATTTGAGGGAGAGGCATAAGCTAACATACTTTCTCTACTTGGATCATATGCACTTATGATTGGAACTCTAGCAAGCATCAGCAACTACTAAAGATTCATTAAGGTAAAACCCAACCATAGCATTAAAGCAGCAAGTCCCCTTTATCCCATACGCAACAATCCCCTTACTCGGGTTTATGCTTCGGTCACTCAAGCAACCCACCATAAAAGAATCATGAACGTATTGCAACACCCTACAGCGGAAATCCCTCACGCTTATGCGACACGGAGGGCACAATAGGACAGCACCAATAATAAAACATGCAACTCAAACCAATCATAGCAATTCATCAATCACCGGTAAGACAGCGAAAATCTACTCAGACATCATAGGATGGCAACACATCATTGGAAAATAATATGAAGCATAAAGCACCATGTTCAAGTAGATGATACAGCGGGTTGCGGGAGAGTGGACCACTGAATATAGATGGGGGAAGGTGATGGAGATGTTGGTGAAGATGGCGGTGGTGTTGGTGAAGATCGCGGTGATGATGATGGCCCCCAACGGCGTTCCGGCGCCACCGGAAGCAAGGGGGAGAGAGCCCCCTTCTTCTTCTTCTTCTTCTTCCTTGACCTGCTCCCTAGATGGGAGAAGGGTTTCCCCTCTGGTCATTGGCTCCCATGGCGTGGGAGGGGCGAGAGCCCCTCCAAGATTGGATCTATCTCTCTGTTTCTGCGTTCTCGAATTCTGCCCTGGCACCGTTTCCTTTATATCTAGAGATCCGTAACTCTGATTGGATTGAAACCTTCGCCCAGATCGTTTTCCAAAAATTAGCTTTCTTGCGGACAAAGAAGGGCATCAACTGCCTTACGGGTGGCCCACAAGGGTGGGGGGAGTGCCCACCTAAAGTGTGTGTGGGCCCCTATCTCGTGGCCACCTCGGGCACCGTCTCGCGTTGATTTTACCTCCCAAAAATCACAAATATTCCAAAATAATTCTCCGTCCGTTTTTATCCCGTTTGGACTCTGTTTGATATTGGGTTTCTGTGAAACATAAAACATGCAACAGACAGGAACTAGCACTGGGCACTGGATCAATATGTTAGTCCCAAAAAATAGTATAAAAAGTTGCCAAAAGTATATGAAAGTTGTAGAATATTGGCATGGAACAATCAAAAATTATAGATATGACGGAGACGTATCAGGGGCAAGTCACCCTAGGGGAAATCCCATTTGCCCTGGCCGCCGCCCCCCTAGGGGAAACTCTAGGGGCGCCACCCCCTCCTCCCTTCCCCTATATATAGAGAGGTAGAGAGAGGGCAGCCACACCCCTTGAGTACATCTCCACGCCATGGTGCTACCCCTCCTCTCCCTCGTAGCCATCTTCCTCTCCGTAGTGCTTAGCAAAGCTCTGGAGATTTCTCCACCACCACCGCCATCACGCCGTCGTGCTGCCGAAGGACTCAAGCTACTACTTCACCATCGCTCGCTGGATCGAGTAGCTGAAGGCGTCATCAAGCCATACGTGTGTTGAACACAGAGGTGCCATCTGTTCGGTGCTAGATCAGGAGTTCACGGGACGGATCGTGATTCGATCGCGAAGACGTTCGACTACATCAACCGCATTTCTTAATGCTTCCGCTTAGCAATCTATAAGGGTATGTAGATGTAATCTCTCCTCTCGTAGATGTCCATCTCCTAGATTGATCTTGGTGAGCATAGGAAATTTTTTGTTTCCCATGCAACGTTCCCCAACACTAATAAGATGAACTAGCTAGCTACTTAAAAAACTAATCTTCATCAAGGAGTATGGCCAGCTGGCGAAACTTCTATCTATCCCCCTCTCCTTCTCTTTTGAAAAGTCACGAGGAGTCTTCTCTCCTCCTTTAGTTTATCCCGATCCTTGACGAGCTTATCCCTCTCGTCCCTAAGCTGGTTAGTCTCCTAAACAAGCCGAACAGTCTACTTGCATAGCTCTTTAATCTTCACCTTTAGCTCGTCATTTGGCCCTTGCATGCTCTTGATGACATACTCGTAAGTGTCTAAGAATTCATTGTTAGCCATGTCCACATCACACACTGACTCATTGTTGCCTCCAGAATTGACCATGACCTACAAACACATCGCGTATACGATCAACATAATATGCAATTTCATATCACTGAATATTGACACCAATGTAAAGTAGTTCAAATATTTGCAATGTATAGAACAAATTAGACTAGATAGCATGTGATGATCTACAACAACAAATTGCATAACAAACTAGATACGTTGGCTATAGAGGATCAATCGATAGAAAAGCTCGACAAGTGCCAGACTTTTAACTTCCAATGTTATTTTATCTTTCTTCTGGAATCGGATGATAGTTATAACAAATTGTCAGCCTAAATTTTTTGGACATTAGGACTTGCCCTGATTTCTTCAGTGCACATTTCTAAGGAAACTACGTACCAAAACTCCCATTATACACATAACACATTCTATCCATTTCTACTAAATATATCAATTTCTGCTAAACTAGCTCAGATCCGCCAACGGAGGGAGACACAAAAGTAAATAAATTCTACACTAGTAATTTATAGGAGTTCATTTTATTTATTCCTAATAATCTAGACACTGAAAATATTTCTAATAAAAATGCATTATAAATATCGGATTCTACACAATAGCAATCGGATTATCACTACAATTTCTACACAAAGCAATCCATGCAACTAACTTTGGATTCTACATGACACAAAGCAATCCATGATATATATACTAAAATTTCTACACAAATCAAAGCAATCCCCTAAATCAATTACATGAATCCCAATGGATCCCGGCCGTGTGGCGTGTCCGCGAACGGAGGATGTGGGAGAGTGGAGAGGAAGGAGATGTGATGGGAGGAGTAGTGGATCTAACCTTGCCGATGACGGGGTGACAACGGGGCGTCGATGGGGCGGCGGTGACGGCTTTGGTCTAGGGGGAGGAGTTGTGTATATGACCGGGCCGGGTAGTGTGTGAAATGCGAGAGAGCGATGACTTAGGTCTTTTACTCAGTTGGCTCAGATAGGTTATTGCTGGCGTTGGATAAAAGGGCAATGCCATAGCTAATAACGGGCCAAATAAAAAAAGACTGAGATTGATGAAAGACTTCACAAAATAAAAGACTCAAAATTTGAACCGGTAGTAAAGAAATAAAAGTCCTAAATTGATAAAAATAGTAAAAAATAATAATGATGAGTACATGTTTTGATAAAACACTAAAAATGTGGCTAGTATAATCATTTTTTAGGATCGACTAGTATAATAATTAAATACTTCAAACCCTTGATAAAATTGAAAAACAGTTTTTGGCGTGCATAGAAAACAAACAACAACACTAAGAAATTAACTATGGCGCACATACAGAACCTACGCCACCACTATATCCCAAACGTTTAGTACATATGGGCCAAAAGATTTATGGCGTCTCTATAAAAATCTACGCCAGCACTAAACATGTAAAGCTGGCGTGCTAATTATGTGCACGCCGGCACTATCTGAAAAAAATAGTGCTAGCGCGGATGGAAAATGGCGCGCCACCAACAAAAGTTGTGGCTAGCACTTTTTTCGCTAGTGTGTATATAGGCATCACGTTCAAGATTAGTAGACTGGCTCCTTCCTGCATCTACTACTATTACTCCACACATTGACTGCTATCTAGCATGCATCTAGTGTATTAAGTTTATGAAAAAATGGAGTAATGCAATAAAAACGATGACATGATGTAGACAAGATCTATTTATGTAGGAATAGACCCCATCTTTTTATCCTTAATGGCAACGATACATGCGTGTCATGTCTCTTTCTGTCACTGAGATTGAGCACCGCAAGATTGAACCCATCACAAAGCACCTCTTCCCATGGCAAGAAAAATCAATCTAGTTGGTCAAACCAAACCAAAGTTTCGGAGAAGAAATACGACGCAATAACAATCATGCATAAAAGAGTTCAGCAAAGACTCAATTAATATTCATGGATAGATCTGATCATAAACTCACAATTCATCGGATCCCAATAAATACACCGTAAAAAGTCATTACATCAAATAGATCTTCAAGAACATTGAGGAGAACATTGTATTGAGGATCAAAAAGAGAGAAGAAGCCATCTAGCTACTACCTACGGACCCGTAGGTCTATGGTAAACTACTCACGCATCATTGGAGGGGCAAGGGTGATGATGAAGAACCCCTCCGTGATTGTTGACCCCTCCGACGGAGTACCGAAAAAGGCCTCTATATTGGATCTCGTGGTTCTGAAACTTACGGTGGCTGAAGTTATGTTACATCGACTCCCCTAGGTTTTTGGGATTTTAGAGTATTTATAGAGGTGGATGGCGGTGGAGAAGCTTCCCGTGGGCTCCACTACCCACCAGGGTGTGCTTGGGCCTTCTAGCGTGCCTTGGTGCCTAGTAGGCCCCACGGGCCTCCTCATGTGCACTTTTTTGGCTCCCTGGGTGTCTTCTGTCTAGAAAAAATCTCTAAAAAGTTTTGTGGCATTTGAACTTCGTTTGGTATTGATATTCTGCAAAGTAAAAAACAAGTAGAAAATAGCAACTGGCACTGGGCACTATGTTAATAGGTTAGTCCAAAAAAATGATATAAAGTTGCTAGTAAATGAATATAAAACATCTAAGATTGATAATATAACAACATGTAACAATCAAAATTATAGATACGTTGGAAACGTATCACTGGGGGTTGGAGACTGTTCCTTGTGGGCCAAAATGCACAGGGTCATTTCTCCTCTATTTTTTGTAATAAATCTGCTACGGTTTTCTATTTAGTTTAGATAGCAATTGATTTTTTTTTGGAGCTCAAACTTTGCACATAATTCATATACAACATTTCAAGGTCGCACTCAAGTTTTCAAAATATTTGGAAAATGGTAAATAACTTTAGGATCCAAAATGATCAAGTTAATTATTGTTGGTCCATTGTTTTAATACCTAAGGGCATTTGGGAATTTTAGCGATGTTGTTTTCATTCAAACAATTACTTGAGAATTATTTGCAAAATTATGACTATTTAGTTTACCTATTTAAAGATGTAAATATTTGACTTGCATTTGAATTTTCAATTTGAAGTTGTATTATTCTTAATTGCATTTTTTATGACAAATACTCCCTCCATTCCTCAATATAAGGTGTATTATTATTTTTTAAAGTCAAAATTGACTAACTTTGACCAAGCTTATAGATAAAATATCAATGTCTAGACTACCAACTCATTATCACTAGATTCCCCATGAAATATATTTTTATATTTTATATATTTAGCATTGTAAATATTTATATATGTATCTATAAAGTTGGTCAAACATGGGTTATGTTTGACTTTTTGAAAAATGTATACACCTTATATTTAGGAACGGAGATGGTATGATGACATGGCACATTACTTAGCATAACTAGTGTTTAGTAATCTCGGGATGTCACACCTTTTTGTAGGAGACAGAGGAGAAGTTGTCGTGCTAAGGCTCCAAAGGACCAGCGCACAAGAGCAGCGACCATTGTCGATGAAGAGTATTGTAGATCGAAAAGATCATTATAACCACAAGAACGAATATGAACAAAAACTGGATCCAAATAGATTCACTAACAATTGTCTTCAAGGGTAGCATTTCATCCGAATTTATTGCATAAGATGATTAGTCTAAAATCAACGAGTTCCACCGGGTTTGCCATTTTTGGGATCATCACAATTACAGTGCCATTTACCTGTGGGGGCATAGTACTAGTATGAAAGAACTCTTTAATTGTTGCAATAATATCTTTTTTCACAATTGCCCAATATCGCTGAAAAAAGGGGCAGGGAAGCCATCTGGTCTCGGTGCTTTTAGTGGGCCGATCTGGAAGAGGGTGTCAATAATCTCCTTGTCAAAAAATTCAGCACACAAGTCTAGATTTGATGTATCACGCACCACAAGGTTAATGAGACCGATGATCGGAGTAGCATCAACACTAGGATTAGTTGTGTAAATAATTTGAAAATAATTTGTCGTTGCAGTACCCATTTCCTTACTACTATTAGTAAATGATTGTCATTATCATCCTCGGTCTTTTTTATTATGTTTTCCTTGCTCATTGCCTTTTGATGAAAAAAATTGCCTTACGGTCACCATCCTTCAGCTAGGAAATCTGCGATCATTGCATCCACATAAATTCTTCCTTGTATAATAGCTCATTCATCTTCTCAACCAATTTCCATATCTCTACCCGGTCCGCATTCATGTTCGTGAGCTCCTCCAATTATGTACACATTTTATCAATTTCCTGTGTAACAGGTGTTATTGCTCCAGGAGCATAATTTATTCATAATTCCCCTTAGGGCCAAATGAAGATCACATAGGGATCTCTTTCATCCTACGTCCTCCCAGGCTTGGGCAATAAGTTCCTGTAAAGCAGGATCCCTCTCCCACATTATTTCATACTGCCTTACCCTAGGGTTCAGTCAACGATCTACCAAGATATCACAAGCCACATGGACATGAAATTGATCACAATGAGGTGCCTTACTCTTGCATTATCAAACAACGATCTTCACGTTGGGCAAGAAACAGCCCTATCAAGGCACACTTTTCGCATTAGCATTACCAGCTTGCATTTATCATATGTATGAGGAACTCCACTAAAGCCCAAATCAGAGAGCTCACTCACCTCAAGAACATCCTGGAAAGCTTGCATCTGTCCAGCCAATCGTGTCAATGAAAAATGTTCGAAATCCCACATGCATTCATTAAAATTGACGACAACGAGCCATGGCAAGTCGAAGAGAGTGCTCAGATCCTGCATAGGGGACCACATAAGGTGTCTATCCTCCACTCTCGGCTCCCCATATACACACTCCATTGGGGATCATCTGTGCCTTTTTTAACATGAGCATCTATGTATCTCCGACTCAAAGAAACAACATCAACTATAATGGATTCATGCCAAAATGAAGATAAGCCTCCGTTGTTGCCAACACTGTCCACGTCCTCGAAACCGTGGACAGTCTAGCTTGGTGTCAACATCAACTATAGTCTAGCTTGGTATCATATGTCTAGCTTGGTGTCTTTTCATTTTCACTTTTGATTGCCTAGTTTCACCAGAGGCGACAAAGCAAGAATGTCTCTTTCTTTTTTGCTCCGCACCAGACACCTCCAAGTTAGCGGCGTTTTGTGATTCACCAGAGTTTCCCTTCTGTCCCTCGGTGCTGGCCCGCTCAAGTTTTCGTTGGCGAGGATCTCCAACCTACGCATTAATTCTTCTTCGTCTAAAGCATCCAACACATCATGGCCCTTAGATAACTCAAAAAACTCATTACACTCTTGATCATTAGCATCAGAAAACTCTTCATTAGATTGACCTCTCTGAGAATCACGCCCACGACCACGAACTGATCCACACGAGTGGTCACTGCCTCGATCACGCCCCCCGTACACATGTTCCAAGAGTCTCTCAAATCTTTAAAGGCAAGTGTTGATGGCATATGAATTCCATCCCCATGCTCAGTGTGTAGATGCCCGATCATGCCACAAACAACGCACCATCCAGGGAGATGTCCATACTTAACCAAAAATATATGATGCTTTCCTTCTTTCACAATTGACCCATGATTTTTCAGAGGTTTCCTGACAGCAATTATAACTCTAGCATGATTAAAATTACCAACAAAATCGTTCGATGGTGTTTTAGCTGCCTCAAACTCCCCCACTTTTGCAGCTAGAGACTTAACCAATCAACTGTAGCCATCTAAAAGGCATGAATCAACACCCATATTTTGAATTTAAACAGCTCGATCGTAGGTGGCTTCGAGGATCCATTATACGGCGATATAACCACATGGCATCCACGAAAATTCCAAGGACCCCCTTCTATTACTTTGTCCACATCCTCAAGACAAGAGAACTGCGCCGTGAATAGATTGTCACCCAAAGACTTGAACTTCACATCCCATGTTAGATCCCAGGCAGTTCTCATGTTTTTTAAGAAATGAAAATCGTCATACTCCTTGACTATATGAAGCCTGATAATAGCTAACCATCTACTCGCCTCCGTCGGCGGCGGCTCTTCTTCGTATACTACATCATCCAAATCACCTTCATATAAGCTCTGCCTCTGCACCATCGCTTCAAGAGCTTTCTTCGCCCCGTCCTGCAAGCCAGAAGTTCCCGATGTCATCTCAAAACCCTAGGGTCTCAAGGAGTCGTTTGATCCAGACCCCGATCGCTAAACCCACTAATAAACAAACCGGCCGGGAAACATCGGTACAACGCCCCTTGGTCGGCTCGAGTGAAAGTTGTCGACTGGACCAAGTGGGGCGCTGGTGGGAAGGATCTCGACGCTATAGGGACCGGCGCGAGGATGAAACCTTAACTAGA
>NC_041385.1:560912326-560922400 GCF_002162155.2 Triticum dicoccoides
GGGGGGGGGAGGACTCTTAGCTTTTTTACTGCAATAATCCTACACCTAAAGTCACCCTACGTAATTTTTACCGATCTTTACAAATACACCCTCCCCTAGTGTCGGCCCAACACTCCCTCTATTTCCAATCAAATATTGCCAAAAAAGTACATAGATATAATTTCGTAGGTATGCTCGGTGGGTGTAGCATCTCTCTTCTTATTATGTAGATAGATACACGTGCGATAGTGTTCCAAGTCAGTAACGTCTCGAAAACGAATCCCCCCAAAAAATGGAAATGATAAATTCCGAACGTTTGGAATTTGACCATGGCAAATTAAACGTTTTCGATGACAATTTTAGTAACCCGAGGAAGTTTAGTTGACTTGCACGGCAATTTTCTGGCAAAAAGAAAAAAACACTCAGCACGGAGTTACCATGCTTGCCAATTAAAATTGTCATAAAAAACGTTCGATTTGCCATGGTCAAATCCCAAATGTTTTGACGTTATCGGGGTCCAAAAAACGAAAAGTTAGTGCGACGAAGGCGTGCCACCAGGTGATCTGAAAGATAAGCTCCACGCACGGCAGAATAGTACAAAGTTGAGTCACTTATTTTGATGCAGAGGGAGTAGTGTAGGAGTACTTTGCAGCGTATTTGACTCAACAGAAGCACCATGAGGGCCAGAGCATGATCTCGAATAGAAGCAACGCACCGTGATGCACTTTTTGATTGGTGTTTGGCCATTTCTAGTCGAGAATATGCATCACCAACTCTACAGTCTGGAGTGCTTCTTCTCTTTGGGAACGATCAGTCTAACTTACTTTACTGAAACGCAATTAAACACAATGTACTGACCACATGGCCATACAGTCTCTAGTTCTATCTAGCAATATCGAGGTGACATGTGATTGGTGATTTTCACCCTTTGAAGAATCTTCTCCACGACTGCCATGGAAGAAAACCACCTGACAAAGAAGCAGGACAGCACAGCGTCACAATGTCTGCACACCGAAGAGTAAACAAAAATCTGCTCTCGCTACGGGAGAAGTGCAGTGAAACTGAAGCATAGAGTGCATACCACACCCTTGGCATCGAACATATAGATTTTCCTTCATTACGAGGCCAGAGCCTCCACAGATCTCACATTTCTTTTGTTCAATCTAAACAAAGAGAAGAACGTCCATAATAAAGCAAAGTAAGCGATAATGACCAAGTATGGAAGGGTATATATCAGCTGTGGATCCGGTGGCCTGACTGATTTCAGTGGGAAGACAGCTTACAACCCTAAGAGCATCTCCACTCGCCCCCCAAACAGACTTCTTCAGGCCCCTTTTTTATCGCTGGCTCAAAAAAATACGGCCCAGTCGGGCCCCCAAGAACCTAATTTTCGCTTATTAGGTCCGAAATTGGCGTCGGCGGCCCCAGGCCAAACCCGGCACGCTGAGGGGCGCTGTGGGAAACGAATTCGGCACGAAAACATGTGGACCCGCCGAGTCAGCAACTGGGCGTCTTCGTCGTCCTCATCGCCTCGGTTTCCCACGAGAATCAATGCGAAGGCTGCCGCCGGTCAGCCTTCCATTGATTCCTCGGCGGCGCAGTGAAGGCGCGCCGCAGCGCACCCCGCCCTTTCCCGCCACGCGTCCACACGGTTGCCGCCCGCTCGCCGCCCATCCGCCGCTATAGAAACCGCTCTCCCTCGCCGCTGGCCGAACACTCACTCACCACAGTTCCTCTCTCGCCGCCGACGCCCCTCCTCTCTCTCTCTATCTATAGCCACCGACGCCGACAGCCGCCGATGGGCGAGCAATTCCCCGGCGACGGAGCGGCGGCCAACGGCTTCGGCCACCGCCACCTTCACAAGTGGGAGGCGTACCTCCTCCACGAGGCGAACTACCAGGCGCCGCCTGACATGCGTGTGCCGGGCTCGTGGGGGCTCAGCGCCGAAGGCGTCCCTGTCCCCCCGCCGACCGACGCCGACTGCCGCGTCGTCGAGATCGCACGCTTTCGGGCGTCCCTGCTGGAGGAGGTGCGGGGCCTTCCGAAGTACGCCACCGACAACCACGATTTGTGGACGGTGTACTTCCAGTACCGCCACGAGGAGCAGCTCGCCTCCACCAACAACGCACCGGTGAGGGGTGTCACAACGCCGACGGTCGCTGCCTGTGGTGGGGCGTCCCCGTGCGCACGCTCCACGCCCTCCTCGAGCACCTCGAGGGCAGCAACGAGTCGCCGCTCGAGTACCCGGCGGCCCTGGCCCCGGCCCCCTGCAGCCGCCAAGGCGCATGGCGGGCGGCTCCTCCTCCTCCTCCTCCTCCTCCTCCCGCTCCTCCGGCATGGCGCCGCTCGCCACCATCAAGGTCGAGCCCGTGGAGACGCCGCTCGGGAGGCGCACCCGCGGCAGCGCTCTCGTCATCAACGAGGGCGGCCGTGGCCCCTCTCCTCCCTCCTCCCGCCTCGTCAAGCCGAAGACCGAGCCGGGGCACCTCGCCGTGAAGAAGGAGCACGAGGCCATGGCCGCCGACGAAGAGACCGGCCTTAAATGGGCGTGGGACGACTACATCCAGCTGGAGATAGAGCACCAACGCCGCGCCCTCGAGGAAATCGCCTCTCGGCACCGCGACCGCGACGAGGGCGGCGTCATCGTCCTCGAGGACAGCGACGACGAGGCACCGCCGCCCACCAACCCCGTCCGCCAAGGCGACCCAGGGCAGGGCAGCAGCAAGGACAGCAGCGGCGTGCAGGACGACAACGACGTCGACGACGATGACTACACCGCCTTCTACAAGCTCCTCGGCAGGTATTAAGTTATGTCTTTTAAATTATGTACAAATATAAATGAATTTCGTCCAAATTCTTCAAACTTTAGCCGAACTATATTTTCAAAATAAGGCGTCTGGGGGCCAACTTGGGGCGGCGAGTGGGAACCCGACCGTCCGTATGGCGAAAATAACGCCGGCTCGCCCCAGGAGGCACTATTTTCATATCTGGGACGCCGAACGAGTGGAGATGCTCTAAGTAAACTAGAGTATTAATACTTCCTTAGCGGCTGGTTCACGGTGTTGCGCTGAATTCAGAGGGCAAAGGGTGCTAATATTTTGCGCAATAGAATCAGATATTTCCTGCAGCCAACGAACAGCAAGCACGACCTCAAAGAAGGGCAAGAAACAGAGCCGGAACTCACAATTCTTTTGCCGAACTCGACCCCTGCAACGACGAACGGCGTCACTCCAGCTGCAGAAGGAAGAGGACCGAAAGCCGGCAGATACCATCAGATACAAGAGAAAGCCGGAGGAAGGCGAGAAACAATTCAAGCGTTGACGCATGGACCGACCTACAGCACCGACGACGATCTGCCAGGTGACCTCCGCGGGCGGGAGGTCGGCAACGGCTGCGGCGGCCGAAGGCCCGTCAACGGCTCGGACGCAGACGGCAGGAGCTCTCTTGCCGAAGCTGCCGAGAAAGAGGCCGTTGCGCCCGGGGCCCGGCAGGCACGGGGGAAACGCGCGCGCCTGCATCGCCGCCGTGTCGCTCCTACCGCCGGTGTGCAATGCTCTTTGCCCCGGTACTCTCCACAAGTATGGACGCGCACGTCGCGGACACGTCCACTTGTCCGCAATTATGCGGTGGAAACACGCGCGAGGGAGAGGGCTCCGGACTCGGCCACGCGATGCTCCCGCGTCCACGATAAATCCAAACGGAAATCGCTGGCATTTCTATGACTCGTCTCGTCCGAGGTTGTGGGGCCTGAGGCTCGCGGCAGCAGAAATGCGTTTTGGTGCTCGAACTCCATTGAGCTCTTCTCTTTTTTTAAAAAAATATCAAAACAAATGTTTCAAAGTTTCAAACTACTCTTGAAAAAATACACAATGTCATATGATTTATACTGCATGTATGCAAATTTTCATCAGAAAATACACATGAGCTACACAAAAATGACAAATTAATGATTTTGAAAACAGTATGAAACCAACAATTTTAACCTTTTTCTGTGCTTCTATACTTCTTGAATGTTCATCATCATCATTTCAGCATCTTTGTCGTCTGAATCCAAAGAATCGATAAAATCTTTGTATATGAATTCATCAAAGCCCCTGTTCTCATAGTCATCATCGAACGAATCCATCATTTACCTATGAATGACAAGAAGAATAAAAAACAGCTAGGCGGCCTTCTAGGACGTACCAGGGCAACGGGGTGGCGGCGACCTTGTCCAGCGGTAGTTGCGTTGTGGATTGAGGGTTGCGTCAGAGCTAGGGTGGGGGCAAAGCTAGAAAGGGGCGATGTGGGCGTGAAAATGAACAAATCTGGCCTTTATCTTAAACTTCAACAGAAAATGACCTCAATCTGAAAATATTTCATGAAATGGCCCTCTTTTGCATGACGCCCGGGGCTAGGGCGCCATGCTAGAGAGCATGACGCCCCGGGCAAGGGCGCCATGGTAGCGACATGTAGCATGGCACCCCGGCCTAGGGCACCATGTCAAATAGCATGATGCCCTAGCCCAGAGCGTCATGCAAAAGGGACCATTTCGTGAAAAAAAATCAGATTGGGGCCATTTCGTGTTGAAGTTTCAGATAAGGGCCAGTTTTGTCCATTTTCACGATGTGGGCAATGTAGAATAGATGAGAGGAAGATGGCAAGCCAGGCTATGTTGGAGAAGATTTGGAGAGATTTGTAATAGATCAGACATGTCAAGATTTGTAATAGATCAGACATGTCAAGATTTGTAATAGATAAGACATGTCAAATCTGACGTGGCGGACACATCCAGATGTCCACATATCAATCCCACATGTGGGTTGGGTTTGAGGAGTGCCGGACAACCCAGATGTTTGGCTGGCTTTGGTGAACCGGTTGGATGGTGTTTTTGGGTCAAGGTGATGACCGAGCTGTCCAACACGCTTGTGGAGGGTTTGAGGTACAAGGAGAGTGCACAGAAATCTGGTACAATAATCACATATCCAAATCCCCCATCCTTTTTAATCATGTTTTATAAGTGCTTACATTTTAAAGGCGTGGTATTGAAGCTGACAAAAACAGTAGTACATATTGATTGGAGGAAGTACGAATTTTCGCTTCCCAGGACCAGTATCAGCCGTTCAAATAAAGAGGTAAACCTACCACCATATAGGGTTCGGGAATACCAATAACACAACAAACAATTATTAAACCACATCAGTTGACCTTGTAAAACCGCACCTTTTTTTTTGCTGGGTAACAGCAATCAATGAAACATAATACTGGAAGCTCCTTTTAACAAATTATCATATTGTCAAATGTCAACAAAGTGAACTTTAAATTGACATGCGCCTCGCATGATCATGAAATTCTCATATAGCTTGGCCAGACATCAGTCCAAGACACCTATAGTAATTGAAACATGATGCAATTACCAAAAGTAGGCGATTTCTGAAATCAAAGTTGACAAAATTACAAAGACAAGTCTTACAGTTCTAAAAAAAGTTCTAGGTGTATTGAAGTTGGTGGAATGATCTGCTTCCCTACCAGCAGATTCATTCATCATCGCCGCCAAATGCGTCCAGACGCATGTTGCTGTTTTTGTTCAAACACGCGCCTGCAAAATGATGAATAAAGAACCTCTTAATTAAACAAAGGATCCCAGGACAACTATGTGAATAAGCAAATATCAAAAGTTGAGAAGGGCCATCAAGTTCATATATAGTTTGGTGGCTGAGTGGTTAGCAATTCATATTTCAGACACATTAAAAGTTCTTCACCGAGCATTACAGTTCTACAACAGAGGAAGTTCCTAAAGCAGTACCACAACCTAGGAAGGTAAAAACCTAACTTCCTTCTGATCCCGTCAGATTAGGTCTGGAAAAAAGGAAGCTAAGCAGCACTTCAACACTTCAGGAAACCTCCACTTTGTCAAAGATTGCTCTAAATAGTCGCTGAAATACAAGCTAAGTAGCACTTCACACCTAAACTGATTGCTGGAGCCTACCACGATTATACTCCCTCCTTCCATCTATTTAAGGCCTAATGTGTTTTTAAGACCGCCTTTGACTATTGACAAGATTAATAGTACATGACATGCACAATGTGAAAGTTATATCATTGAAAGCTCCTTTCACACACGAATTTAACGGTGTGCTTCGTGTAAGTTGCATGTCATATATTATTGCTCTAATATTTGGTCAAAGTTAGCCTCGAAAAACGCATTAGGCCCTATATAGATGGAAGGAGGGAGTACACTACAAAAAGCTGGAAACTAAAATATCAACCAGACACCCCTCAGAAACAAAACCAATATGATTGGTGGATTAACATGTACTCCCTCTGTAAGCTAATACAAGACTGTTTAGATCACTAGTATAGACCAATATAATCGGTTCTTCCTTTTGATCCATATCTTATTCAATTCTTATAAATAACAATCCTCTATACATATGAAATAATATCTACTTGACATCACATGAGTTGATTTGTAATTAGCACAAAAATTAAAAATGATATGCTGGCAATAAACCTGGTCATTTCAAAGGGCCTATTTGGTTAAAAGCTAACTTTGCTACAACTAAGCCAAAAAAAGTAACGATTTACCCCTCAGGGCAGTGTCGTAAAAAAAACTAGTCTGTACTCATGAGTAACGTGACTAGTAAAGTCACAGGCCACAAGTGTGACAGCTAACCGAACACACTCACTCACCTAAGAAATTATGTGCGCCTAGCCTAACCTTAGGTCAGGCAACCTTTGGCGGCTGGAAACCAAACAGTCCCCAAGTGACTGGCAGTTGTTGAAGGTTAATTATTGTGCACGTTGATTTACATTTATAATTTAATCCGGACGCATATTTTTCAAAGTTGGCAAGCAGGGTCTAAGAGAGTGATTATCAAACAGTGCATTCTAATGCACACAATCAGTTGCTGCATGTGTTTAGACTTTAGATCATTGGAAAAGGGGATTTTCAGGATATGCTACCACTTGCCTCACTGGCGCGCGGTAGTATGAGCTGAAAACACAACTTAAGTGAGTGGCATGTGCTAATTTTTTTTATCAAAATTCCTGCAAGACTGCAGCCTCTTACTTGCATTATGGAAGTTACTATGCTCTTCAGTGTTATAATTATGATTCAGCTTCATACATGCTATATATATATTGTTTAAGTAACAAGTAGTTTGTCCACTTTACGTCCACTGCTTGATACTTTTGGACGAATGGTACGTCTCTCACTGAGGAGCAAGGCAGCGAGCGTACACCAGAATTAAACTAAAACATTTTAAGCGTCTCCATGTTCACCAGGACAACCAGAAAATGTTAAAAACAAGTCGAAGGCAAAGTTTAGTTCAATTCATCCTAAAATATGGGTCTGCTTCAAAAATATGGTCAAAACTACCTTTAGCAGACTTCATTGAGAATATATCATCAGTATATAACATGGTCATAAACCTGTCGTGCGTATACATGCCAGTAATTTGAACCAAATTAAGGTTGGCCACAAATTCTGTTATGGCAGTATGAGCAAGGAAACTCTCAACTTTTTTTGTCCCGTTAAGAACAAAAACAATCACTACCAATCATAACGGCAGGAGTAGTTTGTGTACTTTGGTTTAACCTGATAAATTACTTTCTTGTTGGACAAACTGTTGCATGATGCCCAGTTTAGTGTGACAACCAATATTTTGTTTCTTTGCGGCACGGACTCAAGTCACTAAACAGCTCTGCCAAGCTGATGGGGTGTGATGCATAAAATTGTAGTCGTAACACTAATTGTTAGCTTTGGAAAGCATTAAACAGGTTGGATTCACCTTATATTCCAAAAATAGATTACCTACACTACATCTGGAAGCAACTAGAAGCCTGTAGCTGATAAAATTACAATTGCTTACCTTGAACGCTCAAGAAATTCAGCAGCGATGTCACGGCCTTCAAAGGATGCAAGGACAGGTCTGATGTCAGAAACTCTTGCCGTAGCGACATCTGCAGGATTTGTCAATTTATCAAGATTCAAAGGTGGCAACACCTAGCAGAACACAAAAACTGGAAGAAAAAAATTCAATTCCATAGGTCTTACATTCAAGCAATGGAATAAGATCAATCAGTTGAGTGTCCTCAGCTTCAAGCTTCCATGGTTTGATCGGCAAACAATTTTCAGGCTGCAGGCATGACTCAAGAGCATGCCCACTGATATAAATAACTCGTGCAGGGTCTCTATTCAGCTTTGACAGATCCTAAAAAATGACAACATAATGTAAGATGGGACAATTGCATGGCACTGCAGAACATCAGATACTTTAAAAATCAGGAAAGATCACATTGCCTCAATAAATATGTTACTAAGACCTTATAATATTGACAGGTTTTTAGAATAATATTTACCACATTTCAATAGGATTGAACAAGCATTATTCATCACCAAAAGAATGACCTAATGGGGAATTGTCAGCAAACTATTCAGTAACTAATCACCAGATATAAGCAGCATGATCTACCATAAGGTGATTGTATTAAAATGAACAAATTTCCATGATTAATCTCTATAGAATTTATTTCGACTAGACAACTTCAAGGCATATAATATGTAACTGAAAAAGTGGGGAGAAATAACCAGTACATGATGCTAGGGGTGTTCAAAAACAGTTTCCTCAAATCGTCCAAAAACTGCCACGGTCCATCTACTCATTTTTTCACACTGCCCAAATAGCTCAAGCCGGTCAATACAATTACGACTCTACTAGGCTATCAAGTAGCCGGGTTAGACATTTTGTCCCAATTCATGATTGAACACCCCTACAAGAGGCCTTAGCCCTATCAATACATATGGGATGATTGCAGCCCCTCCCAACTAGGTCTGGTAATAGGCCTAGTTCATCAGGGCCTAAAAGGGCTAGGGTCCTCTAATGCACTCGCATCCAGACACTTTGAAATAGGCCACAGTTAACAAGGTAGGACCGGGTTGGATTATGCTTTAGAATGAGTTGGCTAAGGGTCAGAGTCTGGTTATACACCAAGGGGGAGGTCCATTCTAGTCAACAGGGGGAGGCCCACAGCAGTCCAACGGCAATGATGCCAGCAGCACACTCCTGGTGCCAGCAACGCAAAATCGGTGGCAGCATGAAGGTCATTAGAAACCCCAAAATAGTGCAAAAGCATATATGCACATAAAGCTATGCAACTCTCTATATGTTGCCAAAAAAAAACTTGTAAGAGAAGGCATGACTCATGCTATGCATAATAGCATGTCTCTATAACCCAACCTATAGGGGTGACACAGTGGTGCTGTAAAAAAATAAACTACAACAGTGTAAACATGTGACAACTCTAAAAAAATACTTCAAAGTTCTATCAAAAACAAAAATGCATGATGTAAGTCATGATCGCTAATAATTTTGTGCAACAGATAACAAACCTTGTCAAGATGTAAGAAAAGTAAAAGTATGTGCGACCAGTTCTAGCATTTAACGTATTTCAATCCATGTTGTGCCAACATATAGCCTAGCATCTTCTAAATTACTAGGAAGACTATACATTTCAAAAGACATCACACAGGATACATGAGACTTATCTGACAGATAGGGGGGTTTAAATTAAAGCATCAATAAAATAAACTGTTTCACCCAATATGTAACATATTAACGAACTTTCCAGATTGATGAGTATTGAGCTACACAATTAACAACAGAAGCAGCAGGTAAGATCCCCATACACAATTGAGCTACACAATATGTAACATATTTACGAACTTTCTAGAGTGATGGGTGTTGAGCTACACAATTAATCACAGGAGCAGCAGGTAAGATCCCCATACCCGGTAGTGCTTTCCATTCACATATTTAGTTGCAACTCTTGATAGCCTGTGCCGGACACAGCCTTTTGTATCCAGTCTTTCCATAACAGGATCAACGTACTACACATGTAATAAAGTTTCATTTGAGTTAGATTTTGCACACACACACACACACTGAATAGTTAATGAATAAAACTTACCATACTTAATTGATCAGAATACACAACAACTTCATAGAACTTCGCAAGATGCTCCAAAAAGGCATCCACTCCTGGTCTCTTAAAAGTCCTCCATCCTCTCTCACGCTATAAATATATATAGAAAACAGTTATTATAAATAATTC
>NC_041385.1:560922738-560930980 GCF_002162155.2 Triticum dicoccoides
GGGGGCAACAAATAAAGCCTGCATGCTATAAAACTAAAATAGGAAGGCTTATACAGAGAGAGAAAATCAACCATGTGTTACCAATGAATCTACATATTTTATCTTTTGAGTTTCTGTACAGCTCGCTTTAGTTAATTCGTGGTATATTAACAGATTTACTCATATTGTCATACACTTATAATACATGAGCGGCAGGCATAGCAAACAATAAGATTCTAAACTTCATAGGAAACACAAGTTCACCTTCCAATCTGAGTATACAAGAGTCTCATTCAGATCCAGAACTATGGTAAAGACATGCTGTTCTTGAGGAGGTAGATCTGGAAGGAGTTTTTCTGATGATGGTTCAACAAATCCCTGCAGTGCGTATAATTGTTAGTATCATAAAGAACGGATAGTTTACAATATAAAAAATGGATCACCAATAGCAAAAGGTCTATCTTTTTTAGTAACCTGAATTTGATCTTCAATTTGGCTCCTGACATCCAAGTAGAGGTCAATAGCAGCAGCAGGAACTGCAGAACAGAACATACAGTTTATACTAAGCAGGCAAAAAAGAAGGAATGACTCAACCGATAAGGAACATAAGCAGACAGTTAACAAATAATGTAGTAGTAGATGTTAACTGAAGAGCCTATCTAGCTGGTCAGGTTAATCAATAAGCTCATCTCATGCTCCTTCCCAGTGATGTGCATTTGTAGAGCAATCTAGAATATGCTTATACAAACATTATCATGCAATGATTAACAGCCAGGTTGAATAGATTATAGCCAACAATTTTAGTACCAATGACAGACGCTCTTGATACAAATTGATCGCAATAAATTAAAACATATAATTTGAGACATACAGTCTAACGATAAGCAAGCTCCTGTTAATAAAGAAACGTGTTCCCTAGCCACTGTATACTACTTAAAAGTGAAGAGACTTGGTTATTCACTGGTGTGTGAGAAAAACTATCCAAGGTTGCCTGGAAGCTGCCAGTTTATGTACCAAGCAATCATAACAGGATAGTGAGTTGCTCATTAGGTGGATAAAGAAAATGTCTGGACGATATTTGGCAATCCGTATCCAAGAGGTAACAGTAAAGACAAGGAATGAGTGTGCAGTAGTCCCTACCTTTCATAGTTTCTGAATAAGCCGTAGCCTTAAACTTCTGCACACATGAAAAGTCATTATTGTCAGACAAGATTGACGGTTGATATCTAGTGGAGAAAGTTATTGATGTACACTACGTTTTCTCAAACCACCACAATGCAAGCCTCCCATAGAACATCATCTTCCAGACCAAAAGATTTCCGCATCCTTCTAATACATGCCAATTCCTTGCTACTCGAACCAAACAACCAAATATTTTATTCCAGAAAGTGTAAGCTCCTACATAGGGGATGATGCAAATCACAACAACAAAAAATACTACTACCATGCATGCTATGTTACAAGTTTATTGCACACCTCATCAGATCCCAAGTTCACATTTCCTAATCTCATCAAAATGCTGCTGCTTAATGTTTGTGCAGTCACGTACGGAACTGACCAAACAACAGGATAAAACAACACGAGCACCCAAAAACATGATATGTAACCTCAAAGCCGGACAAGTCCTCGCTGATTGGGAGCTTCGAGTTCTTCCGGAACTCCCGCGTCATCTGATCCACTTCATCCACGGAATAAGCTACAGAGACGAAAACACGAATCACCCCCTACGAATCACACGCGCGACACCAGGCCAAACCGAGCGATCCTGCGGAGGAATACGGATCGGAGATCGCACCGTATGTGACATAGCCTGTGGCGCCGAGAGCGGCGGTGACGGCGGTGAAGATACCGGCCTTGAGCAGACCGAAGGAACTGCGGGCCCCCGAAGGCGGTGCCGGGGAGGGATCGCCAGCGGCGGCGGCCTCCTTGGGAGCGGAAGATGCGTCGGCGGCGGCAGGCGCCTCCTTCGAAGCGAGGGATGCGCCGGCGGCGGCGGGTGAAATGGTGGAGAAGGGGGCGGCGGAGGACCTGAGCGTGAGGGCGAGGCGCGACCTCGCGATGCGGGACATGGCGGGGCTTGCGAGAGGGGCAAGGAATGTGGGAGGGGTCCTCGGGTTCGCGCCGAGGGTTTAAGGGGAGACGGGGACTGACTGTACTGGAGGAGGCGCCCGAGCCCGAGAAGGGAGGGGAGAGGAGCGAGGGAGGCGGCGGCGAGGCGATGGGCGAAGGAGGTGGAGGAGTCGGGGTCTCGGGGGCTGACTGTTGCAAGCTGTTCCCCACTTGTCAGCGGCTAGCAATTTCTCCAGGGCTCGGGAGAGTGGCATATGCGTGGACGATGCGTTTTGTTTCGGAGGGGGGCAGGCCACAGGCATGCGGGCCAGATGCCGGCGCGCTAGGTAGGGACGTGGCCCAGTTTAATTTCGTGTTCGGCCTTCTTGAATTTTTTTGTTTTCTGCGCGATAGCTATATATATATATATATCGCCCGCCACGAGCAGTATAATATATATTCCTCGCCTACAGGCCGGCCCATTAGCGGGAGTGTAGAGAAGTATTAAGCTGTTTTAGAAAGTTTCCAGAACATCCTACCCGGTTTTGGGAAGGTTCCGGAACCTTCATCCAGTTTTGTTCTTTCTTTTTATATTTATTACTTCGTTTTTCGGTTTACTTTCTGTTTTTTTTTGTGTTTCCTTTTTCCCTTTTATGTTTTGAATTTTATTTTTAGCTCACTGTTTTTAAACAATTAGCGCACATTTTTTAAATTGTGTATGTTTTCTTAAATCGTGAATATTTATAAAAACAAGATAGTTTTTTCAAATTCCTGATTTTTTTTAAAAAAATGAATATTTCAGAAATCCGTAGTATTTTAGATTTGTGAACATTTTCATTTCGTGAACATTTTTCGAATTCATGAATACTTTTCCAATTCAAGAATTTTTTTAAAATTCGCAAACTAACGGTTTTATTGAAATAAATTATTTTAAAAAGGAAAAGGACTTTTTTAGTGCCCACATACACACACAATGTACCCATTTTTTCTTTTTTTCACACTGTGTTGACGACTGTCAAAAAATATCACGCTACGCCATAGGAGAGACGGCGCAATTGATGGGCCCACCAAACTGCAGTAACGATATTTTATCGTCAGGTGAGCAATGCCTTGATGTGTATCGCTAAAAGCGATACATAGCACCATCCTTGTCTTCTGCCTTAACTTCTTCGAAAAGCCTTGTGCTAAGATCCTGAAGGCGAGATATCCTAATGAGCACATCTTGACGCCCAACCTAGAGACGACAACTCTTACTCGTGGTGTAGCATTTTACATGGTGTGGACTTGGTTAGGCAAGGTTATAATTGGTGTATTGATGATGGCACAAATGTAAAAATATGGTCCGCCCCAAGGGTTCCTATGACCTGGTCCAAGAAAGTATCATGCCACAAGGTCCTAATTTCCTTCATTGCGTCACAGACCAAACTATCCTAGTGACATGAAGCTGGGATGAAAGCTTGGTGAGAAAAAAATTCTGACCGGGTGATGCACATATATTGCAAATTCATTTTTTTTCAAAAAGGTGGATAACCCCCGATCTCAGTACCGAGCGATGCACACGAGCATCTTTATTATATTATTCAACAAAGCCTTAGAAAATAAATACATGAACCAACCCAGAGCCACCTTCCCGACGAACACCGTCGCCAAACCTACAAGGTTGATGATATGCCATGACCTCGCGCCAAGAAATACCATGTAATCCGGTGGCCTCACCAAGCTGCCCACCGGCTAGCCGGGACCACCAACCGGTCTAACAAACCCTCAGCCCGCATCGCATGCGCACGCTCTATAATCAGCCGCCCTCATTTTTCGTCGTCCCATCTTCAGGGGTGATCAATGAATTGAACTTGCGAGACCCTGATAACCCACAAGTATAGGGGATCGCAACAGTTTTCGATAAGTAAGAGTGTCGAACCCAACGGGAGCTAAAGGTAGAATAAATATTCCCTCAAGTTCTATCGACCACCGATACAACTCTACGCACGCTTGATATTCGCTTTACCTAGAATAAGTATGAAACTAGAAGTACTTTGTAGGTGTGATAGGATAGGTTTGCAAGATAATAAAGAACACGTAAACATAAACTAGGGATTGTTTAGATAAAGATGCAATAAAGTAAATATAGCAAGTGTGGAAAAGTGATGGTAGGAATTGTGGAATTGTCCCTAAGCAACTGACTACGTTACTAGACCGATAATCACTATTGCAATTCTATTTGAGGGAGAGGCATAAACTAACATATCACCCCTTACTTGGAATTCTATGCACTTATGATTGGAACTCTAGCAAGCATCCGCAACTATTAAAGATTCATTAAGGTAAAACCCAACCATAGCATTAAAGTATCAAGTCCCCTTTTATCCCATACGCAAACAACCTACTTACTCGGGTTTGTGTTTCAGTCACTCACGCAACCCACCATAAGCAAATCATAAACATATTGCAAACCCTACAGCGGGAATCCCTCACACTTGCGCGACACGGAGGGCACAATAGGACAGCACCAATAATAAAACATGCAACTCAAACCAATCATAGCAATTCATCAATCACCGATAGGACAACGAAAATCTACTCAGACATCATAGGATGGCAACACATCATTGGAAAATAATATGAAGCATAAAGCACCATGTTCAAGTAGAGGGTACAGCGTGTTGCGGGAGAGTGGACCGCTGAATATAGATGGGGGAAGGTGATGGAGATGTTGGTGAAGATGGCGGCGGTGTTGGTGAAGATTGCGGTGATGATGATGGCCCCCGGCGGCGTTTCGGTGCCACCGGAAGCAAGGGGAGGAGAGCCCCCCCTTCTTCTTCTTTCTTCCTTGAACTTCTCCCTAGATGGGAGAAGGGTTTCCCCTCTGGTCCTTGGCTCCCATGGTGTGGGAGGGGCGAGAGCCCCTCCAAGATTGGATCTATCTCTCTGTTTCTGCGTTCTCAGATTCTACCCCTTCACCGTTTCTTAAATATCCGGAGATCCTTAACTCTGATTGGGGTGAATCTTTCGCCCAGATCTTTCTCATAAAATTAGCTTTCTTTGCGCCAAAAGAAGAGCGTCAACCGCCTTACGGGTGGCCCACGAGAGCCCAGGCCGTGCCCAAGGGGGAGGGCGCGTCCCCTTGTCTTGTGGCCACCCCGTACACCGTTTCGCGTTGATTTCACTTCCCAAAAATCATAAATATTCCAAAAAAAATCTCTGACCGTTTTTATCCCGTTTGGACTCCGTTTGATATTGGGCTTCTGCGAAACAAAAAACATGCAACAGACAGGAACTGGCACTGGGCACTGGATCAATATGTTAGTCCCAAAAAATAGTATAAAAAGTTGCCAAAAGTATATGAAAGTTGAATAATATTGGCATGGAACAATCAAAATTATAGATACGACGGAGACGTATCAGCATCCCCAAGCTTAATTCCTGCTCGTCCTCGAGTAGGTAAATGATAAAAAAGATAATTTTTGATGTAGAATGCTACCTAGCATAATCTTGATCATATGTCTAATCATGGCATGAATATTAAGACACGAGTAATTCAAAGCAATAGTCTATCATTTGACAAAAAAACAATAATACTTCGAGCGTACCAATAAAGCAATCATGTCTTTTCAAAACAATAAGGCCAAAGCAAGCTTATCCCTACAAAATCATACAGTTTGGACATGCTTCATTTTCGTCACACAACCCCGATGACAAGCCGAGCAATTGGTTCATACTTTTAAACGTGCTTCAGCTTTTTCAACCCTCACGCAATACATGAGCGCAAGCCATGGATATAGCACTATAGGTGGAAGAGAATATAATGATGGAGGTTATGTGGAGAAGACAAAAAAGAAGAAAGTCTCACATCGATGCGGCTAATCAACGGGCTATGGAGATGCCCATCAATTGATGTCAATGCGAGGAGTAGGGATTGCCATGCAACAGATGCACTAAGAGCTATAAGTGTATGAAAGCTCAACAAAAGAAACTAAGTGGGTGTGCATCCAACTTGCTTGCTCATGAAGACCTAGGGTGTAACGCCCCGAGACCGACGCTCCAGAAGACTTCCAGCTACTCCGAGTTTCGTCGTGTGATTTGTTTTGTTTGTTGCATCATTTGCATTGCATCATGCCATCATGTCATTTATTTTTTAAAACCTCAATAAATTGTATGGATTTTTCGATCCATTTAAATCGAGGGACTCACATGGTGAGTTCTCTTTATAACATATCCTCCAATATTAGGGAGCTATATTAAATATTCCACTATTTTGGAATCACCAAAACACACTTGCAAAATAATTTCGTTCCTTTTCTGCTTCAAGTTTGGTCTCCAACCTTGCCAATATTTATTTCATCATTTTCCGGAGCTTCACCTAATTTCTCAACATTTTTGGGCACTTCAAAAAAAACCTATCCTAGTTCAAACCTTTTGAATTAAATTCAAAGGAATTTGAATTTAATCTTTCAACTTGACCTTTTTCTATTTTCCCGGACCGTGCACATTTTTCTGAGTCCGTGAAAATTATCTCCGTGCCCAAATTCTTCCTCTAACCTTCTCTTCTCTCTTTTCCTTTCTCCTATTTTTGTCTCTGTTTTTGTTAAGAGTAGAATCAAGAGAGGGAGAGAAGGGAGCCCAGCAGGCCATTTGGGCCCAGCTGCATCTAACCTAGCCGGCTCCAAGGCCCACTCCCCCGGCCCACCTAACCCTCTAACCTAGCCCGATCCCCTCGCATCTCCCCTCACTCCCTCGTTCGTCCACCGCCGCCAGGGAGAAGCCCCGCACATCGATCTCTCCCTCGTCTCGCTCCTCCCTCGATCCCTCTCCTCCTCTGTTTCCTACCGCCGCCGCGCACACACACACACCCGCATAGCACCCCGCAGCCAGCGCCAGGAGCTCGCCTCTCCTTCGCCATGGCCTCACAGCCCGATCCCCATGGCGCCAGTCTTCGCCGTGCCCCTGCTGCCTTCCGCCCCCGCGCCCTGTCTTCCTCCTCGCCCTGCGCGCCCGACGCCGCCCCGCGGCCTCAACTCCGGCGGCCACGTGCCCCTCCTCGACCTCGCCGCCGACAGCAGCAGCTGCTGCACCCTCGCGCCGAGCGCCGCCCCTTCGCGCCCCTCTGTCGTTCGCCTCGGGCTCCTCCGACCTTCCTCGTGCCCGATCTGCTCCAAACCGCGCCACCGGCCAAGTTCCTCGACCTCCGCGTCGTCCCGGAGTCCCTCGCCCACCGCTGCACGGTCCAGTCGTTGCTTCTCCGAGCTGCGTCTGTACGTCGACGCCAAGTTTCGTTGCCTACTCGCCGCCATCGCCTTAGCAGGAGATCCGCCTCCCCTGCTTCATGCCAAGGCCAACACCGGCCACTTCTTCCAGCCGCTGCTCGGCCATGCCCCGACGACCAGCAACTCGAGCTACCTCCACGCACCTCCTGTGACCTCCCGAGGCAGGGCCTTTGCTAGTTCCTTGATGCCCCTTCAGTTCAGCAAGACCGGCTACTTCGACTACCACACCGGAACGCAAGTTCTTGGACGCCAAGTACCCCTACGAACCGTGTACGACTACCGGCGCCGAAGTCCGCGAGTACCACTACGCTTGCGATGTACATCTACACCAAGACTGGACCGACAAGTACCACGAGAACATTTGTACCTCTACCGTCGCCGTGGATCCGACAAGTACCCCTACAACAAGTGTACTTCTACCTCGTCTTCGGGATCGCTAAGTGTTGGGTTTCGTAGTAATTTCAAAAAATTTCCTACGTGCACACAGGATCATGTGATGCATAGCAACGAGAGGAGAGTGTTGTCTACGTACCCAACGCAGACCGACTGCGGAAGCAATGACACGACGTAGAGGAAGTAGTCGTACGTCTTCACGATCCAACCGATCAAGCATCGAAACTACGGCACCTCCGAGTTCGAGCACACGTTCAGCTCGATGACGATCCCCGGACTCCGATCCAGCAAAGTGTCGGGGAAGAGTTTCGTCAGCACGACGGCGTGGTGACGATCTTGATGAACTACAGCAGCAGGGCTTCGCCTAAACTCCGCTACAGTATTATCGAGGAATATGGTGGCAGGGGGCACCGCACACGGCTAAGGAATCGATCACGTGGATCAACTTGTGTCAACTTGTGTGTTTAGAGGTGCCCCTGCCTCAGTATATAAAGGAGCCAAGGGGGGAGGGTGCGCCGGCCAGGAGGAGGAGGCGCAGGAGGAGTCCTACTCCTACCGGG
>NC_041385.1:560936403-560938520 GCF_002162155.2 Triticum dicoccoides
AAAGTGAACACGGTGTTGGAGTTATGCTTGACGTAGGTTGCTATAGGATCACTTCTTGATCATACCTTTATCGATCGTGCTTTGCCTTCTCTTCTCGCTCTCATTTGCGTATGTTAGCCACCATATATGCTAGTCGCTTGCTGCAGCTCCACCTCATTACTCCATCCTTCCTATAAGCTTAAATAGTCTTGATCTCGCGGGTGCGAGATTGCTGAGTCCCCGTGGCTCACAGATACTTCCAAAACCAGCTTGCAGGTGCCGTTGAGTCCGCGCAGATGACGCAACCAAGCTCAAGGAGGAGCTCGATGAAGATCTTGTCCTTTGTGTTGTTTCCGTTCTAGTTGATCAGTAGTGGAGCCCAGTTGGGGTCGATCGGGGACCTTTGTCGCATTTGGGGTTCTTCTTTTATTTTGGTTCCGTAGTCGGACCTTGATTGTATCTGGATGATGTAATGCTTTATTCATGTAATTGTGTGAAGTGGCGATTGTAAGCCAACTATGTATCTCTTTCCCTTATGTATTACATGGGTTGTGTGAAGATTACCTCACTTGCGGCATTGCTTTCAATGCGGTTATGCCTCTAAGTCGTGCTTCGACACGTGGGAGATATAGCCGCATCGAGGGCGTTACAAGTTGGTATCAGAGCCTTCCCCGACCTTAGGAGCCCCATTGCTTGATCGTTTTTAGCAGCCGAGTTGTGTCTAGAAAAATGTTTTGAGTCATTTAGGAATTATATATCGGAGAGTTTAGGAATTCTTTTTACTTCCCAGTCTCCTCATCGCTCTGGTAAGGCATCCTGACGTAGAGTTTTAACTCTTCTCTTCTCAAATTTCACTAAAAAATTTTAGGATCACGCGGGTATCTTGGAATCGTTCCGATGGTTTTATGATGAGATCATTGTCTTGGTGCCTCTTGTCAGGGGTTTTGTGGAAGTGTCCCGGGGAGTTGAGCTCTGAGGTGTTGTCATCATAATTTTATCGTTGCAGTTCTGGAATACCTGAGTTTAGTACGCCGACATCGAAAATCTCTTTTATGCAGTTGTTGGTGAGATAACCCCGATAACCCAGTACTGAGGTGAGTACGGGAGTATTGCCATGACTTGTATAACGGATGCTTTTCGAAGGTTGAGGTAGACGATTTCCGAAGGTTTCTTGGTTATGTGTTGAAGGATGGATACAGCTGGATGTAGGATTTGCTAGTTTGGGTGAGATATTATGCTTCCCCTGTATCCCCAACACCTGATTGCATAACCAGAAAAATTTCGGGAGTTTCATAGGTGGGAATTCAAGTAGCTCTTAGGATATCTTTTCGACAGATGTATGATATGAAATTGGGGTTCGACGTCTAGTGGTCCGCCTATTCACGGTCGGTTTTACAGTGGTCTCGTTGTGTCTTAAAGAGTCCTTGGCTATGCCGACTCGGGGACGCTTCGTATGTCATGTGCACTGCCTTGTACATGATGGTGCTGTACGATCGAGCCCGTGTAGGCCCCACCACGAAAACTTCGGACGAGATCTCTATCATATGTTTGTTCCGGCTTATTTTGCAAGCCAATCTTTTGTTTTGTTTTATTTGTGGTATTCGAGTTGCTTCGAAGTCAAATGTTGAATCCATACCTTTCCTAAATGGTGTTCTCATATTGCTATGTGAATACTAATCCTTCTTGATCATCGAGATTGTCTTGCCAATCCTTTTCAACCAGTGTTTCTCTTCAAGTGGATCCGATCACTTCAATAGTCGCAAGATCTATTACTAGCCCTTCTGAACGGTGTTTGTTTCACCCGTCTCCAAGTTGCCTTTGTTTTCCCTCCCTCCCACCCCTTTTTCTTCAAGGACTCAGATTTCTTAATCGAGTATCCATTTTATTGATGGGAAGTTTCTCCATTCTTTTCCGTCAATGTTCTTATCCGGTGATTCTCATGAAGATTCTAATGGAGCTTCAAGTTCGTCATTCCTCATTCCTTTCTCTTCTCCGGTGGATTCAAGTCAAGATTTGTCGATTATATCCCCTTTTTCTCGTCTCAAATACCTTCTCTTGACGGTGCTCCTCATATTTATTCATTTCTCGCTATTCTATTGTTCCGGAGTGCTCAAGATATCTCGAAGATTCGTGTTTCC
>NC_041385.1:560938530-560941401 GCF_002162155.2 Triticum dicoccoides
CGGACCCTACGGGTTCGAGAACAATGTAGACATGACCGAGACATGTCTCTGGTCAATAACCAATAGCGGGACCTGGATGCCCATATTGGCTCCTACATATTCTACGAAGATCTTTATCGGTCAGACCGCATAACAACATACGTTGTTCCCTTTGTCATCGGTATGTTACTTGCCCGAGATTCGATCGTCGGTATCCAATACCTAGTTCAATCTCGTTAACGGCAAGTCTCTTTACTCGTTCCGTAATACATCATCTCACAACTAACATATTAGTTGTAATGCTTGCAAGGCTTATGTGATGTGTATTACCGAGAGGGCCCAGAGATACCTCTCCGACAATCGGAGTGACAAATCCTAATCTCGAAATACGCCAACCCAACATCGACCATTGGAGACACCTGTAGTACTCCTTTATAATCACCCATTTACGTTGTGACGTTTGGTAGTACCCAAAGTGTTCTTCCGGTAAACGGGAGTTGCATAATCTCATAGTCGTAGGAACATGTATAAGTCATGAAGAAAGCAATAGCAACATACTAAACGATCAGGTGCTAAGCTAATGGAATGGGTCATGTCAATCAGATCATTCTACTAATGATGTGACCTCGTTAATCAAATAACAACTCATTGTTCATGGTTAGGAAACATAACCATCTTTGATTAACGAGCTAGTCAAGTAGAGGCATACTAGTGACACTCTGTTTGTCTATGTATTCACACATGTATTATGTTTCCGGAAAATACAATTCTAGCATGAATAATAAACATTTATCATGATTATAAGGAAATAAATAATAACTTTATTATTGCCTCTAGGGCATATTTCCTTCACTAAGAACGTCAAGTACCCCTTCGAGATGACGAGATCGGCAAGTTCGAATGACCCCAAGTACCTCTTCGAAACGACCGAGTACTATTACCATCGGACGCTTGAACGACTACTTCCTCTACTTCCAACGACGACCGCTCCGTGAACGACTACTTCCACTACGAATGCGAACCGTCTCGTTTGAACGCTTCGAAGGTATAACCCGAAACGACCGCCGTGGACCGAATGCACGTTGTATGAGATGCCCTATGTTTGCACCATGTCCGAATTGTCATTGCAAGTTCCTCCTCGTTTCCATGCCACAATCCCGTGGGAACCCGGTAGCCGGGAGCACCCCACCATATTGCATGACTCGCTCACGCTCACTTCCTTTTGTACCGGTATCTCCGTGAGCTACCGGAACCGATATGTTGTCGTGGCATCATTTTCGGATATGTTGCCGTGACACCATTTTTGTTTCGCCGCCGTGGCACCTTTTCCCTTCCGCCATGGCGACTAATGCTTCTTATCATGCTCATGTCAACATTTTCATAAAAATTGCATAAAACTTGCATATGTCATCCGCATCATGATAACAACATTTAAAATGTTTAAAATTGGTGTTGCTTTAAATTGCTAAATGCCTATGGGGAATTACCGGATTTGTTATTTGTTATGTCCGGCCCCATTTAAATTGTTTAGATGATATAGTTTTGTTATGCTTCACCACTTGCCATGCTTAAACAACATTCAATATTGTTGGGTACATAAACGAGATCGAACTAAATAACTTGTTGTGGTGTTTCGTCAACATGCACCTCGTTGCATATTGAGCTCCACTTAACTTGTAGTATTGTTTGTTGCACCTTGCCATGCCATGCTTCATTAAACCGGACATGCATCATACTCGTTTGTGCATCATGCCATGTTGATGTGTTGGTTATTTACTATGTTGTTTGTTTCTTTCCGGGTTGCTTCTCTCGTTAGCTTCGGTTTCGTTCCGGAGTTGTGAGGATTTGTTCGTCTACAACCGTTTGTCTTCTTCTTGGACTCGTTCTTCTTCCTTGCGGGATCTCAGGCAAGATGATCATACCCTCGAAATCACTACTATCTTTGCTATGCTAGTTTGCTCGCTCTTTTGCTATGCCATTGCTACGATGCCTACTACTTGCTTGTCAGCCACCCAAATTGCCATGTTCAGCCTCTAACCCACCAATGTCCTAGCAAACCGTTGATTGGCTATGTTACCGCTTTGCTCAGCCCCTCTTATAGCGTTGTTAGTTGCAGGTGAAGATCGAAGTTTGTTCCTTGTTGGAACATGGAGATGTTGTTCCTTGTTGGAACATGTTTACTTGTTGGGATATCACAATATATCTTACTTAATTAATGCATCTATATACTTGGTAAAGGGTGGAAGGCTCGGCCTTATGCCTGGTGTTTTGTTCCACTCTTGCCGCCCTAGTTTCCGTCATATCGGTGTTATGTTCCCGGATTTTGCGTCCCTTACGCGGTTGGGCTATAATGGGAACCCCTTGACAGTTCGCCTTAAGTAAAGCTTCTCCAGCAATGCCCAACATTGGTTTTACCATTTGCCACCTAGCCTTTTTTTCCCTTGGGAGTCGCGCATCCCGAGGGTCATCTTTTTCTTAACCCCCCCGGGCCAGTGCTTGTCTAAGTGTTGGTCCGAACTAGAGTCCTGTACAGCGCCCCCTCGGGGCAACTCGAGGTTTGGTTTTAGTTGTACGGAGCGCTCATCTGAGTGTGCCCTGAGAAAGAGATATGTACAGCTCCTATCGGGATTTGTCGGCACATTCGGGCGGTGTTGCTGGTTTAGTTTTACCCTGTCGAAATGTCTTGTTGTACCGGGATACCGAGTCTGATCGGAATGTCTCGGGTGGAGGTCTATTCCTTCGTTGACCGTGAGAGCTTGTGATGGGCTAAGTTGGGACACCCTGCAGGGATTTGAACTTTCGAAAGCCGTGCCCGCGGTTATGGGCAGATGGGAATTTGTTAACGTCCGGTTGTAGAAAACCCGAAGTTGACCTTAATTAAAATACATCAAC
>NC_041385.1:560945092-560998802 GCF_002162155.2 Triticum dicoccoides
TGTAACGCCCCGAGACCGACGCTCCAGAAGACTTCCAGCTACTCCGAGTTTCGTCGTGTGATTTGTTTTGTTTGTTGCATCATTTGCATTGCATCATGCCATCATGTCATTTATTTTTTAAAACCTCAATAAATTGTATGGATTTTTCGATCCATTTAAATCGAGGGACTCACATGGTGAGTTCTCTTTATAACATATCCTCCAATATTAGGGAGCTATATTAAATATTCCACTATTTTGGAATCACCAAAACACACTTGCAAAATAATTTCGTTCCTTTTCTGCTTCAAGTTTGGTCTCCAACCTTGCCAATATTTATTTCATCATTTTCCGGAGCTTCACCTAATTTCTCAACATTTTTGGGCACTTCAAAAAAAACCTATCCTAGTTCAAACCTTTTGAATTAAATTCAAAGGAATTTGAATTTAATCTTTCAACTTGACCTTTTTCTATTTTCCCGGACCGTGCACATTTTTCTGAGTCCGTGAAAATTATCTCCGTGCCCAAATTCTTCCTCTAACCTTCTCTTCTCTCTTTTCCTTTCTCCTATTTTTGTCTCTGTTTTTGTTAAGAGTAGAATCAAGAGAGGGAGAGAAGGGAGCCCAGCAGGCCATTTGGGCCCAGCTGCATCTAACCTAGCCGGCTCCAAGGCCCACTCCCCCGGCCCACCTAACCCTCTAACCTAGCCCGATCCCCTCGCATCTCCCCTCACTCCCTCGTTCGTCCACCGCCGCCAGGGAGAAGCCCCGCACATCGATCTCTCCCTCGTCTCGCTCCTCCCTCGATCCCTCTCCTCCTCTGTTTCCTACCGCCGCCGCGCACACACACACACCCGCATAGCACCCCGCAGCCAGCGCCAGGAGCTCGCCTCTCCTTCGCCATGGCCTCACAGCCCGATCCCCATGGCGCCAGTCTTCGCCGTGCCCCTGCTGCCTTCCGCCCCCGCGCCCTGTCTTCCTCCTCGCCCTGCGCGCCCGACACCGCCCCGCGTCCTCAACTCCGGCGGCCACGTGCCCCTCCTCGACCTCGCCGCCGACAACAGCAGCTGCTGCACCCTCGCGCCGAGCGCCGCCCCTTCGCGCCCCTCTGTCGTTCGCCCCGGGCTCCTCCGACCTTCCTCGTGCCCGATCTGCTCCAAACCGCGCCACCGGCCAAGTTCCTCGACCTCCGCGTCGTCCCGGAGTCCCTCGCCCACCGCTGCACGGTCCAGTCGTTGCTTCTCCGAGCTGCGTCTGTACGTCGACGCCAAGTTTCGTTGCCTACTCGCCGCCATCGCCTTAGCAGGAGATCCGCCTCCCCTGCTTCATGCCAAGGCCAACACCGGCCACTTCTTCCAGCCGCTGCTCGGCCATGCCCCGACGACCAGCAACTCGAGCTACCTCCACGCACCTCCTGTGACCTCCCGAGGCAGGGCCTTTGCTAGTTCCTCGATGCCCCTTCAGTTCAGCAAGACCGGCTACTTCGACTACCACACCGGAACGCAAGTTCTTGGACGCCAAGTACCCCTACGAACCGTGTACGACTACCGGCGCCGAAGTCCGCGAGTACCACTACGCTTGCGATGTACATCTACACCAAGACTGGACCGACAAGTACCACGAGAACATTTGTACCTCTACCGTTGCCGTGGATCCGACAAGTACCCCTACAACAAGTGTACTTCTACCTCGTCTTCGGGATCGCTAAGAACGTCAAGTACCCCTTCGAGATGACGAGATCGGCAAGTTCGAATGACCCCAAGTACCTCTTCGAAACGACCGAGTACTATTACCATCGGACGCTTGAACGACTACTTCCTCTACTTCCGACGACGATCGCTCCGTGAACGACTACTTCCACTACGAATGCGAAGCGTCTCGTTTGAACGCTTCGAAGGTATAACCCGAAACGACCGCCGTGGACCGAATGCACGTTGTATGAGATGCCCTATGTTTGCACCATGTCCGAATTGTCATTGCAAGTTCCTCCTTGTTTCCATGCCACAATCCCGTGGGAACCCGGTAGCCGGGAGCACCCCACCATCTTGCATGACTCGCTCACGCTCACTTCCTTTTGTACCGGTATCTCCGTGAGCTACCGGAACCGATATGTTGCCGTGGCATCATTTTCGGATATGTTGCCGTGACACCATTTTTGTTTCGCCGCCGTGGCACCTTTTCCCTTCCGCCATGGCGACTAATGCTTCTTATCATGCTCATGTCAACATTTTCATAAAAATTGCATAAAACTTGTATATGTCATCCGCATCATGATAACAACATTTAAAATGTTTAAAATTGGTGTTGCTTTAAATTGCTAAATGCCTATGGGGAATTACCGGATTTGTTATTTGTTATGTCCGGCCCCATTTAAATTGTTTAGATGATATAGTTTTGTTATGCTTCACCACTTGCCATGCTTAAACAACATTCAATATTGTTGGGTACATAAACGAGATCGAACTAAATAACTTGTTGTGGTGTTTCGTCAACATGCACCTCGTTGCATATTGAGCTCCACTTAACTTGTAGTATTGTTTGTTGCACCTTGCCATGCCATGCTTCATTAAACCGGACATGCATCATACTCGTTTGTGCATCATGCCATGTTGATGTGTTGGTTATTTACTATGTTGTTTGTTTCTTTCCGGGTTGCTTCTCTCGTTAGCTTCGGTTTCGTTCCGGAGTTGTGAGGATTTGTTCGTCTACGACCGTTTGTCTTCTTCTTGGACTCGTTCTTCTTCCTTGCGGGATCTCAGGCAAGATGATCATACCCTCGAAATCACTACTATCTTTGCTATGCTAGTTTGCTCGCTCTTTTGCTATGCCATTGCTACGATGCCTACCACTTGCTTGTCAGCCACCCAAATTGCCATGTTCAGCCTCTAACCCACCAATGTCCTAGCAAACCGTTGATTGGCTATGTTACCGCTTTGCTCAGCCCCTCTTATAGCGTTGTTAGTTGCAGGTGAAGATCGAAGTTTGTTCCTTGTTGGAACATGGAGATGTTGTTCCTTGTTGGAACATGTTTACTTGTTGGGATATCACAATATATCTTACTTAATTAATGCATCTATATACTTGGTAAAGGGTGGAAGGCTCGGCCTTATGCCTGGTGTTTTGTTCCACTCTTGCCGCCCTAGTTTCCGTCATATCGGTGTTATGTTCCCGGATTTTGCGTCCCTTACGCGGTTGGGCTATAATGGGAACCCCTTGACAGTTCGCCTTAAGTAAAGCTTCTCCAGCAATGCCCAACATTGGTTTTACCATTTGCCACCTAGCCTTTTTTTCCCTTGGGAGTCGCGCATCCCGAGGGTCATCTTTTTCTTAACCCCCCCGGGCCAGTGCTTGTCTAAGTGTTGGTCCGAACTAGAGTCCTGTACAGCGCCCCCTCGGGGCAACTCGAGGTTTGGTTTTAGTTGTACGGAGCGCTCATCTGAGTGTGCCCTGAGAAAGAGATATGTACAGCTCCTATCGGGATTTGTCGGCACATTCGGGCGGTGTTGCTGGTTTAGTTTTACCCTGTCGAAATGTCTTGTTGTACCGGGATACCGAGTCTGATCGGAATGTCTCGGGTGGAGGTCTATTCCTTCGTTGACCGTGAGAGCTTGTGATGGGCTAAGTTGGGACACCCTGCAGGGATTTGAACTTTCGAAAGCCGTGCCCGCGGTTATGGGCAGATGGGAATTTGTTAACGTCCGGTTGTAGAAAACCCGAAGTTGACCTTAATTAAAATACATCAACCGCGTGTGTAACCGTGATGGTCTCTTTCCGGCGGAGTCCGTAAAGTGAACACGGTGTTGGAGTTATGCTTGACGTAGGTTGCTATAGGATCACTTCTTGATCATACCTTTATCGATCGTGCTTTGCCTTCTCTTCTCGCTCTCATTTGCGTATGTTAGCCACCATATATGCTAGTCGCTTGCTGCAGCTCCACCTCATTACTCCATCCTTCCTATAAGCTTAAATAGTCTTGATCTCGCGGGTGCGAGATTGCTGAGTCCCCGTGGCTCACAGATACTTCCAAAACCAGCTTGCAGGTGCCGTTGAGTCCGCGCAGATGACGCAACCAAGCTCAAGGAGGAGCTCGATGAAGATCTTGTCCTTTGTGTTGTTTCCGTTCTAGTTGATCAGTAGTGGAGCCCAGTTGGGGTCGATCGGGGACCTTTGTCGCATTTGGGGTTCTTCTTTTATTTTGGTTCCGTAGTCGGACCTTGATTGTATCTGGATGATGTAATGCTTTATTCATGTAATTGTGTGAAGTGGCGATTGTAAGCCAACTATGTATCTCTTTCCCTTATGTATTACATGGGTTGTGTGAAGATTACCTCACTTGCGGCATTGCTTTCAATGCGGTTATGCCTCTAAGTCGTGCTTCGACACGTGGGAGATATAGCCGCATCGAGGGCGTTACATAGGGCATTTGAGGAAGCCCATCGTTGGAATATACAAGCCAAGTTCTATAATGAAAATTCCCACTGGTATATGAAAGTGACAACAAAGGAGACAATCTATATGAAGAACATGGTACTACTTTGAAGCACAAGATATGAGACCCACTGCATGAAGAACATGGTAAGCACAAGTGTAGAAAAAGAGATAGTAACATTGCCCCTTTTTATTTATTTTATTTATTTTCTTTATTTTCTTTTTTTCTTTTTCTTTTTTCTTCTTTGGACTTTTTTTGGCCTTTCTTTTTTTTTGGGGGGGGGACAATGCTCTAATAATGATGATCATCACACTTTTATTTACTTACAACTCGATACTGGAACAAAGATATGACTCTATATGAATGCTTCCGGCGGTGTACCGGGGTGTGCAATGATCTAGCGTAGCAATGACATCAAAAAATGGACAAGCCATGAAAACATCATGCTAGCTATCTTACGATCATGCAAAGCAATATGACAATGAATGCTCAAGTCATGAATATGATGATGATGGAAGTTGCATGGCAATATATCTCGGAATGGCTATGGAAATGCCATGATAGGTAGGTATGGTGGCTGTTTTGAGGAAGATATAATGAGGCTTATGTGTGATAGAGTGTATCGTATCATGGGGTTTGGATGCACCGACGAAGTTTGCACCAACTCTCGAGGTGAGAAAGGGCAATGCACGGTACCGAAGAGGCTAGCAATGATGGAAAGGTAAAAGTGTGTATAATCCATGGACTCACATTAGTCATAAAGAACTCATGTACTTATTGCAAAAGTTTATTAGCCCTCGAAGCAAAGTACTACTGCGCATGCCCCTAGGGGGATAGATTGGTAGGAAAAGACCGTCGCTCATCCCCGACCGCCACTCATAAGGAAGACAATCAAAGAAACACCCCATGCTTCAAATTTGTCACACAACGGTTACCATACGTGCATGCTACGGGACTTGCAAACCTCAACACAAGTGTCTCTACAATCCACAACTACCCACTAGCATGACTCTAATATCACCACCTTTATATCGCAAAACTATTGCAAGGAATCAAACATATCATATTCAGCGATCTACAAGTTTATGTAGGATTTTATGACTAACCATGTGAATGACCAATTCCTGTCATCTCTCTAAAAAGATATAAGTGAAGCAAGTGAGTTGAATTATTTCTACAAAAGATACGCCCACGCTCTAACAAATATAAGTGAAGAAAAAGAGCATTCTACAAATGGCAGTTTTCTATGTGAAGAGAAACAGGCAATCCAAACTTCAAATGATATAAGTGAAGCACATGAAGCATTCTATAAAACCATACTCAAAAGATTTAAGTGAAGTGCAACGAGCATTCTATAAATCAACCAAGGACTATCTCGTACCAGCATGGTGCATAAAAGAAAAATGAAAACTAAATGCAAAAGACGCTCCAAGACTTGCACATAATGCATGAACGAAACGAATTCGAAAACACACCGATACTTGTTGAAGAAAGAGGGGATGCCTTCCGGGGCATACCAAAGCTTAGACGCTTGAGTCTCCTTGAATATTTACTTGGGGTGCCTCGGGCATCCCCAAGCTTGAGCTCTTGCCTCTCTTCCTTTTCCTCATATCGAGACCTCCTCGTTTAGACACTTCATCCACACAAAACTTCAACAGAAAACTCGGTAAGATCCGTTAGTATAATAAAGCAAATCACCACTCTAAGTACTGTTGCAAACCAATTCATATTTTGTTTTTTCATTGTGTCTACTGTAATATAACTTTTCCATGGCTTAATCCACTAATATAAATTGATAGATTCATCAAAACAAGCAAACTATGCATCAAAAACAAAATCTGTCAAAAACTGAACAGTCTATAGCAATCTGAACATCCACCATACTTCTGGTACCCCAAAAATTATACCAAAATTAGGAAAAATAAAAACGTTGTATAGAAAGACATTTCAAAAGGAATCAGAACCAAATGACATTCCAGTTAAAAATGTAAAATCACGCACTACAACCAAAGTTTTTGTCCTGCACCGTACAAACCAACAAGCATTGTAAACATCCTAAAGCCAAACCTTAGCAATTTTTTTTTAAAATACAATGGAATTGTACAAAGGGATAATTATTTTTGTTGAAAAGTTTCTGTAATCAAGATTCACAAAGTTTCCGTGAGTATGAACAAAGTTCAAGGCTAGCTCCCACTTCAGCAATGCTTGTCTTTCTCACTTTCACTTTCCTTTTTGAAAAGTTTTTAGGTTCCCCTCTTTATTTATTTTTTGTTTTTAAACTATATAAAAGCACTCAATAGAAATAAATGACTCTCTAAAACTTCTGGGTTGTCTCCCTGGCGGCGTTTTCTTTAAAGCCATTAAGCTAGGCATTTAGTGCTCAAGTAATGAATCCACCCGGATCCCAAGGTATATCAAAGCCAATTTTAATTAACAATGATTTGTAATTTAGTAGTGAGCACAAAGTAACATATATCATGCAACAACAAAGTCTAACTCTCTTCCTATGCATCGGCATGTCATAAAAGAACAATTCATGCACACCAAGTAAAGGCCAATGCATAGTATAAGCAGTTTCTTGCAATTCTATCGTGTTGGAAACATAGAGAGGTAGAGACATAGTTCCTCTCTCATAATAATTGCAAGTAGGAGCATCAAGCACATGCATATTATATATATCAAAATTATCATGTGCAACGGTAAAAGGCAACCCATCAATATAATCCTTACTAAGCACAAACTTCTCCGATATAGTGTAGTCGGGAGAATTCAAAAAGATAATAGGACTATCATGCGTGGGTGCAATAGCAACAATTTTATGTTTAACATAAGGAACTATAGCAAGTTCATCTCCACAAATATAATTCATATTGGCATCTTGGCCACAAGCATAGCAAGCATCATCAAAAAGGGATATTTCAAACAAATTCAAGGGATCATAGCAATCATCCTTCGGTAAGCACGAAGGGGAATTAAATAATGTATGAGTTGGAGGGTTACTCTCATTAGAAGGTGGGCACGGGTAGCTAATCCGCTCTTCCTCCTTTTGTTCTTCGCTCTCCTCATCATCTTTTTCATCCAATGAGCTCACAGTTTCATCAATTTCTTCTTCCATAGCTTCCTGCAAAATATTAGTCTCTTCTTGGACAGCGGAGAATTTCTTCATAAATGCATTAATATAGTAATTGTATTCATAATTTTCATAGCAATATCTAAGTATAGCAAGATTTTCAGGCCTATAAACATCATCATCTAAAGCTCCATACTTTTCAAACAAAGATTCAATTTCATAAGCAGCCTTAAAAGCAACAAATTCTTCTATTTGTTCCACATCATAGTAATCATATATACCATTAGCATAAGAAGCTAAGGTTTCATTATCATTAAATTTGCATGAAAAGGGAAGGTGTGGAGCCTCAATCCTAGAGCAACAAGTAATATCATATCTCAAGCATAGAGCCCAAGCATACCAACGCAACATAATAAATTGATCCCATAATAGTTTCCCTTTTTGTGTCGAGCGATAATCCCTAAAGTATTCACGTTGATCCAACGTGTCTCCCATTATAAAGTTGAATGGGGGGTTCTCAGGATTATCAAAGTAGTATATAATATCTCTTGCATAATGACAATCGAGGGTTTTAGGAGTTACCCCATCTCCATGAGTAGCAAGTACACCTAATTTTTTTGGTATTTTGTGTTCCATGTCCATAACTAAAGATAGAGAACAACTTGGAACAACAAATAAAAATTACTTAGTGATAAAGCAAACAAGCACACACGAGAATATTCACCCCACGCTATGACTCCCCGGCAACGGCGCCAGAAAAAGGTCTTGATAACCCACAAGTATAGGGGATCGCAACAGTTTTCGATAAGTAAGAGTGTCGAACCCAACGAGGAGCTAAAGGTAGAATAAATATTCCCTCAAGTTCTATCGACCACCGATACAACTCTACGCACGCTTGATGTTCGCTTTACCTAGAACAAGTATGAAACTAGAAGTACTTTGTAGGTGTGATAGGATAGGTTTGCAAGATAATAAAGAACACGTAAACATAAACTAGGGGCTGTTTAGATAAAGATGCAATAAAGTAAATATAGAGAGTGTGGAAAAGTGGTGGTAGGAATTGTGGAATTGTCCCTAAGCAACTGACTACGTTACTAGACCGATAATCACTATTGCAATTCTATTTGAGGGAGAGGCATAAACTAACATATCATCCCTTACTTGGAATTCTATGCACTTATGATTGGAACTCTAGCAAGCATCCGCAACTACTAAAGATTCATTAAGGTAAAACCCAACCATAGCATTAAAGCATCAAGTCCCCTTTTATCCCATACGCAAACAACCTACTTACTCGGGTTTGTGTTTCAGTCACTCACGCAACCCACCATAAGCAAACCATAAACATATTGAAAACCCTACAGCGGGAATCCCTCACGCTTGCGCGACACAGAGGGCACAATAGGACAGCACCAATAATAAAACATGCAACTCAAACCAATCATAGAAATTCATCAATCACCGATAGGACAACGAAAATCTACTCAGACATCATAGGATGGCAACACATCATTGGAAAATAATATGAAGCATAAAGCACCATGTTCAAGTAGAGGGTACAGCGGGTTGCGGGAGAGTGGACCGCTGAATATAGATGGGGGAAGTTTTGGAAATATGCCCTAGAGGCAATAATAAAATGGATATTATTGTATTTCCTTGTTCATGATAATTGTCTATTGTTCACGCTATAATTGTATTAACTGGAAACAATAATACATGTGTGAATACATAGACCACAACATGTCCCTAGTGAGCCTCTAGTTGACTGGCTCGTTGATCAATAGATGGTTATGGTTTCCTGACCATGGACATTGGATGGCATTGATAACGGGATCACATCATTAGGAGAATGATGTGATGGACAAGACCCAATCCTAAGCATAGCACAAGATCGTGTAGTTCGTTTTGCTAGAGCTTTTCTAATGTCAAGTATCATTTCCTTAGACCATGAGATTGTGCAACTCCCGGTTACGTAGGAATGCTTTGGGTGTACCAAACGTCACAACGTAACTGGGCGGCTATAAAGGTGCACTATAGGTATCTCCGAAAGTGTCTATTGGGTTGGCATGAATCGAGACTGGGATTTGTCACTCTGTATGTCTGAGAGGTATCTCTGGGCCCACTCAGTAATGCATCATCATAATGAGCTTAATGTGACCAAGTAGTTAGTCACGGGATCATGCATTACGGAACGAGTAAAGTGACTTGCCGGTAACGAGATTGAACGAGGTATTGGGATACCGACAATCGAATCTTGGGCAAGTAACGTACCGATTGACAAAGGGAATTGTATACGGGATTGCTTGAATCCTCGACATTGTGGTTCATCCGATGTGATCATCGTGGACCATGTGGGAGCCAACATGGGTATCCAGATCCCGCTATTGGTTATTGGCCGGAGAGATGTCTCGGTCATGTCTGCATGGTTCCTGAACCCGTAGGGTCTACACACTTAAGGTTCGGTGACGCTAGAGTTGTTATAGGAAATAGTATGTGGTTACCGAAGGTTGTTCGGAGTCCCGGATGAGATCCCGAACGTGACGAGGAGCTCCAGAATGGTCCGGAGGTGAAGATCGGTATATTGGACGAAGGGTATTGGAGTCCGGAAGTGTTCCGGGGGTACCAGGCTATGGCCAGCATGACCGAAAGGTGTTTCGTGAGCCCTGACAAGTGTTGGAAGGCCTCATGGGCCAAAGGAGAAGGGGAAAACCAACCCACTAAGGGGTGGTGCGCTCCCCACACCCTTTCCCATGTTAGTTGGGGAGGTGGGGCGCCTCCACCTAGCTTGGGATGTAATCCTCCACCTGCTTGGCTTGGGGGACAAGTCTCCCTAGGATTTTCCCTAGGGAGATCCAATCTGCTTGGCCGCCACCCTGTAGGGGAAACCCTAGGGAGCCTCCCCCTCTCCCTTGCCCTATATATAGTGGAGGGGTGGGAGGGCAGCCATACCTCTTCCCTGGCGCAGCCCTCTCCCTCCTCCAACACCTCCCCCTCCTCCGTAGTGCTTGGCGAAGCCCTGTTGGAGAACCACGAGCTCCACCACCACCACGCCGTCGTGCTGTCGGAGTTCTCCCTCAACTTCTCCTCTCCCCTTGATGGATCAAGAAGGAGGAGACGTCCCCGGGCTGTACGTGTGTTGAACACGGAGGCGCCGTCCGTTTGGCGCTAGATCGGATCTTCCGCGATTTGAATCGCCGCGAGTATGACTCCATCATCCGTGTTCTTGTAACGCTTGCGCTTAGCGATCTTCAAGGGTATGAAGATGCTCATCCTCTTCCTCTCTTGTTGCTAGAATCTCCATAGATTGATCTTGGTGATGCGTAGAAAATTTTGAATTTCTGCTACGTTCCCCAACAGTGGCATCATGAGCTAGGTCTATTGCGTAGATTCTATGCACAAGTAGAACACAAGTAGTTGTGGGCGATGGTTTGTACAATTTGCTTACCGTTACTAGTCCTATCTTGATTCGGCGGCATTGTGGGATGAAGCGGCCCGGACCGACCTTACACGTACGCTTACGTGAGACACGTTCCACTGACTGACATGCACTTGTTGCATAGGGTGGCTAGCGGGTGCCAGTTTCTCCCACTTTAGTCGGATCTGATTCGATGAAAAGGGTCCTTATGAAGGGTAAATAGCAATTGGCATATCACCGTTGTGGCTTTGTGTAGGTAAGAAACGTTCTTGCTAGAAACCCGTAGCAGCCACGTAAAACATGCAACAACAATTAGAGGACGTCTAACTTGTTTTTGCAGGGTATGCTATGTGATGTGATATGGCCAAAAGAATGTGATGAATGATATATGTGATGGATGAGATTGATCATGTTCTTGTAATAGGAATCACGACTTGCATGTCGATGAGTATGACAACCGGCAGGAGCCATAGGAGTTGTCTTAATTTATTGTATGACCTGCGTGTCAATCAGAACGCCATGTAATTACTTTACTTTATTGCTAACCGTTAGCCATAGTAGTACAAGTAATAGTTGGTGAGACAACTTCATGAAGACACGATGATGGAGATCATGATGATGGAGATCATGGTGTCATGCCGGTGACGAAGGTGATCATGCCGTGCCTCAAGATGGAGATCAAAGGCGCAAGATGATATTGGCCATATCATGTCACTTTATAATTTACATGTGATGTTTGTCATGTCTACATCTTATTTGCTTAGAATGACGGTAGCATAAATAAGATGATCCCTCTTAAAATTTCAAGAAAGTGTTCCCCGTAACTGTGCACCGTTGCGAAAGTTCGTTGTTTCAAAGCACCACATGATGATCGGGTGTGATAGATTCTAATGTTCACATACAACGGGTGTAAGCCAGATTTACACACGCAAAACACTTAGGTTGACTTGACAAGCCTAGCATGTACAGACATGGCCTCGGAACACAAGAGACCGAAAGGTCGAACATGAGTCGTATAGTAGATACGATCAACAAGAAGATGTTCACTGATGATGACTAGTCCGTCTCACGTGATGATCGGACACGGCCTAGTTGACTCGGATCATGTATCACTTAGATGACTAGAGGGATGTCTATCTAAGTGGGAGTTCATTAAATAATTAGATGAACTTAATTATCATGAACATAGTCAAAAGGTCTTTGCAAATTATGTCACAGCTTACGCTTTAGTTCTACTGTTTAAGATATGTTCCTAGAGAAAAATTAGTTGAAAGTTGACAGTAGCAATTATGCGGACTGGGTCCGTATACTGAGGATTGTCCTCGTTGCTGCATAGAAGGCTTATGTCCTTAATGCACCGCTCGGTGTGCTGAACCTCGAGCGTCATTTGTGGATGTTGCGAACATCTGACATACACGTTTTGATGACTACGTGATAGTTCAGTGCGTAATGTTAAACGGTTTAGAATTGAGGCACCGAAGACATTTTTGAAACGTCGCGGAACATATGAGATGTTCCAAGAGCTAAAATTGGGATTCCAGGCTCGTGCCCACGTCAAGAGGTGTGAGACCTCCGACAAGTTTCTTAAGCCTGCAAACTAAGGGAGAAAAGCTCAATCGTTGAGCGTGTGCTCAGATTGTATGAGTACTACAATTGCTTGAATCGAGTGGGAGTTATCTTCCAGATGAGATAGTGATGGTTCTCCAAAGTCACTGCCACCAAGCTACTAGAGCTTCGTGATGACCTATAACATATCAGGTGAAAGGATCGATATGGTTGACTAGAGGGGGGTGAATAGGCAACTAACAATTTTTAAGCTTTTCTTTACCAATTTAAACTTTGCAACAAAATAGGTTGTCTAGATATGCAACTATGTGAGCAACCTATATGATGCAATAAAAACTAGCACATACGCAAGCAAGGGATACAACACAAGTAGGCTTGCAAAAGTAAAGGCACAAAATAACCAAGAGTGGAGTCGGTGGAGACGAGGATGTGTTACCGAAGTTCCTTCCTTTTGAAGGGAAGTACGTCTCCGTTAGAGCGATGTGGAGGCACAATGCTCCCCAAGAAGCCACTAGGGCCACCGTATTCTCCTCACGCCCTCACATAATGCGAGATGCCGTGATTCCACTATTGGTGCCCTTGAAGGCGGCGACCGAACCTTTACAAACAAGGTTGGGTTAATCTCCACAACAATTGGAGGCTCCCAACAACACCACGAAGCTTCACCACAATGGAGTATGGCTTCAAGGTGACCTCAACCATCTAGGGTGCTCAAACACCCAAGAGTAACAAGATCCGCTAGGGATAAGAGAGGGAATCAAATTTCTCTTGGTGGAAGTGTAGATCGGGGCCTTCTCAACCAATCCCAAGAAAATCAACAAGTTTGATTGGCTAGGGAGAGAGATCGGGCGAAAATGGAGCTTGGAGCAACAATGGAGCTTTGGGGGAAAGAGGTAGGTCAACTTTGGGGAAGAAGGCACCTTTATATAGTGGGGGAAACAATCCAACCGTTACCCCACTGAACAGCCACGCACATAGCGGTACTACCGCTTGGGCAGGGCGGTACTACCGCTCCCTCCCAGCGGTACTGCCGCGCTGACGAGGAAGGCAGGGTCCTGGCCCCAGAGCGGTACTACCGCGGGAGTACGGGCGGTACTACCGATTGGAGCGGTACTACCGCCACTACTGCCGCTACTAGTATCGTAAAACCCGACACGAAAAACATCGGTCTCGAGTCGAGGCGGTAGTAGCCCGGAACCACCGCGGTACTACAGCCGAAGACCACAAGCGGTACTACCGCTCGGGGAGCGGTACTACCGCTTGACGAGCTTCGGCGGTACTACCGCTGAGGACCGCGGTACTACCGCTGGGACAAGACGGGGTAGGCTTGGATAGGAAAGGCAGCTCCAATGAAGCGGAAAGAAACATCGGGTGTGATAAGGATGTTTACGTGTTGATTCCACCCTAGCCTTACCAAAGCGGATCCCCTCTTGATAGTACGGTGACTCCTACGAAACTAGTCCACCAACAGAGAAACGAAGGAGCTACACCGTCTTGAATAAAACACCGAGGGGAGGTAATCGTCTCGTGCCAAGGATGAATCTCTGAAAGAACTCAACGCACATGATTAGTCCGCAAAAGCATTGTCATCAATCACCAAAACATCTATATGGGATTTGCACAAACAGGAACGGTATAGGACAAGCGCAAAACCCCAGCACCCTAAAATGTAGATGGGCTCTCCCTAGATGTGTGCTATCTAGATAAGTGCTTTGGACTGCACAGCACACATACTAGGATCAATGCTCCCCCTACATTTTAGAGACCAACCACCTAAGCAGGATATATGAGAGAAACACAGATAACAGGATCAGCATGCTACTCATAAGCTAGATAGTGACATAGATAATGATACTCGAAAGATAAGGTAGCATAGGTAGCATAGGTAGCATATGTCTCACACCATATGACTGGAACTTAGGTCTCACTGACACAAACCAAACAAAGCAAACTGCGAGAGAACACAAACATAGAAGACGGAAGACACAAAACACAAATCCCTAAACTCTCTCCCCCTTTGGCATCGAGACACCAAAAAGGAGAGGGAGTGTTGCTATAGCTCCAGGTGATAGCAATAGAGGGACATAAACTTCAGAGCTCAGCGGGATCGTCTGCGCCACCATCGTCGGTCGGGAAGTGCTCGGCATCAGAATCGGTCCACGGGCAGTGCTGCTGAATCCATTCCTCCTCCTCAGTAAGTCGGTCCTCAGATCCACTGTTAACTATGGCACCCAACTGACGCATGAGCTCCTTGTGACGACCTCGGGCCTTCTTCTCAGCCACATGAGTCATGTACTGACCGTGAGACTCAATGCAGAACAGCTTCTTCATCTTGAGCTTGAGCTTCTTTGCCCAAGAGGGCTCTGCCGCAGAAGGCACAAAGTCCTCATCATCATCCTCAGCCTCAGCCCCAGTCTCCTCCTCGGTCTCCATGGCAATAGCAAACGAAGGACCTCCAGATTTAGGGACCTAAGTGCCCCAGTTGTCCTTCTTCCTTGGGCGCTTGATGTCATGAGAAACCATCTCTCCAGTCTCTAGCATCACCTTGGGATAGACACGAGCCCAGGCCTTCTCAATAAGCAGCATGATGAACGGACCATAGATCGGGCACTTGTGCTCGGAGATAGCAGATAACAGCTCGGACCACATAACATGAGAGATATCCAGGGACTCTCCGGTGTTCTGTTCCTTCTGACGCTGGCAGAATAGAAGCATGTCCACGAGATAAGAATGAACCATATCCAGATTTCCGATACGAGGGAAAAGAGTCTCTCGGAAGACACGGTGAAGAATATCCAGAAAGGCAGGCAGCTCATACGTTTGCTTCTTCATCTCAGGGTTGATCTTCAAAGTGCAGTAGGGCCATAGAGCTTGCTTGTGAGTGGAGGTGGTGTTGCGGTGTGGGCGAAAGCCGACAGGAGACTCAAGTCCTTGATCTTCCACCCCAATCAACTCCATGAATGCTTTCCACTTGACTGAAAGCAACTTGCCATTGGTCATCCAAGTCAGTGTCCTGTCCTCATCAGTCTCGAGATGAACCGTGGCATAGAATTGGGCCACAATATCAGCATCATAATCTTTGTTGAATTGCATGACCCCAATAATGTTCAGTTGAGTGCACATCTAAAGAGCTTCACCAAAGTATTCAGGATCCTTCTCCATATGGTCGGTGTCGATGGAGTGCACATTGACAAAGAGGTTCTTCTTGGCTTTGAGAACATCAAAGAAGATGGCAAACTGAAACCTGTTCCAGAACGGACGGTTGACCAAAGTGGGATCTTGGTCTGCCTCATAGGGGTTGCGGCGATGCCTTGTCCAGAACTCCTTGGGTTGCATTTCTGGCACGGTTTTGCCAGAGGGCTTCGGCTTGACACCAGATTTCTTTTTGAGTTGAGGTGGAGGTTGAGCACTTGAGGAACCTCCTGCAGACTCAATAGTGCGGTAACGCTTGGACGTGGCACGATCGGGGTTGATACGCCGAGCCTGATGCTCAGGAAGCTCATCACCTGGAACCACACACAAGAACACGCAAACAACCAGAAAGAACGAGCATAAGCCACCAAACACAACCAAAAGGATCACTGAGAGGTAGGAGTATGGTGGAATCTGGTGGGAGCGGTAGTACCGCGACCTGTGAGCGGCAGTACCGCTCCAAGCGGTAGTACTGCTCCAGGGAGAGCAGTAGTACCGCTCGAGATGGGGAAACAACAGTTTCCTATTGCCGTGGTCAGATCCGGCACTACCATCCTACCAAATTCAAAAATACTCCTACCAACCACCAATCCAAACTGCCTAGATGCCTTCTCCATCCTACTCAAGCCTAGATTTGGCCAAAAATCTAGAGATGCAACCACTATTGCCCCTAAGATGCTAGATTGGAAATCTAGGCAAAAAGAGAGAGGAAACAGGGGCAATACCGGCATCCATGGCAAGAGGACAAGGTGGGGATCGTCTCCACCGAAGGAAATGGAGAGGAACACCCCGGAGAGGGAGATCCGCCGGAGCCCTTCCACGGCGCCGGTTGCTGGAGAGACGAAAGAGCGAGGGGGCGAGCGAATGGGTATGGGGGAGAAGAAAACTCCCCTGCCCCCGATATAACCCCCTGCCCCCGCCTCGTAGCGGTAGTACCGCGCTGGTGGGCGGTAGTACCACTTAGAGCGGTAGTACCGCGCACCACCAGCGGTAGTACCGCTCAGCAACCGACAGGCCTCAAGGCATATGGCAAAAGCTCAAAAAGAAACGAAAAACACAACCAAGAAATAGGAAAGACCAACACTGCCAAAAACACACTAACAACGGTCCAGAACCCACTTCTTCAAAACAACCACACGGAAGCAGAGCGAGCTCTGGCCTCTCTCACGAGAGGGCGGTGTCCGGAGCCACCTATGTTTGAGTCAATTGGTATGGCACCGCGAAGAATTATCCCTGGGCCCATGACCAAAACTCGTCTTTGAAGCACAAGTACCATCAAAAATGGCGAATGTGAAAGAGTTGATCGTTTTATGCATAATGGGGGGAGGGAGAGTTCATTGAGAGAACAACACTCCCCCTATGTCCATGCCTACATCTAAACTAGACAACAAGTTGAGTGAGGTGGGGTGTGCACGGGTTCAAGTCACATTGCTCGAATCAATGATATTTAGCTCATGCCTTAACTCGCGAAATCTTGCTTCATCCAATGGCTTTGTGAAAATATCTACAAGGTTATCATGAGTGTTGACATACTTGAGGTTGATCTCCCCTCGCCTAATGTGATCCCGGATGAAATGATACCGAATCTCAATATGCTTCGTCTTGAAGTGTTGCACCGGGTTGAGAGAAATCTTGATGGCACTTTCGTTATCACACCAAAGAGGCACTTTGTCACAAATGACACCGTATTCCTTTAAAGTTTGCCTCATCCATAAGAGTTGTGCACAACAACTACCGGCAGCCACATATTCCGCTTCGGTGGACGAGAGAGACACACAACTTTGCTTCTTGGAAGACCAACTCACCAAAGAGCACCCAAGAAATTGGCACCCCCCGGAAGTGGACTTCCAATCCACTTTGTCTCCCGCCCAATCGAAATCCGTAAATCCTTCGAGCTTGAAGTTTGCCCCTCTTGGGTACCATAAGCCAAAGTTTGGGGTATGAGCCAAATATCGAAAGATTCGCTTGACCGCCACATAGTGACTTTCCTTTGGTGCGGCTTGAAACCATGCACACATTCCCACACTCAACATGATATCCGGTCTAGATGCACAAAGGTAAAGCAAGGACCCAATCATGGAGCGATATACCTTTTGATCCACCGCTTTACCATTGGGATCAATGTCAAGTTGGCACTTGGTAGGCATTGGAGTAGAAGCCGGCTTGACATCACTTAGCTTGAATCTTTTCAGCATGTCTTGAGTATATTTGGCTTGGTTGATGAAGGTTCCTTCACTTCTTTGTTTGATATCAAAACCAAGGAAGAACTTCAACTCTCCCATCGAAGACATCTTGAACTTAGAGGTCATGAGAGCGGCAAATTCCTAATTGAAAGCTTTGTTAGGGGAACCAAAGATAATATCATCAACATATAGTTGGCATACAAACAACTCCCCTTTGACCTTCTTAGTAAAAAGAGTGGGATGGATTAGCCCCACCTCAAATCCACGATCTTGTAACAACTCGGTAAGGTGGTCATACCACGCATGTGGGGCTTGTTTAAGGCCATAGAGTGCCTTGTCGAGTTGATACACATGATCCGGGAAGTAGGGATCCTCGAACCCGGGGGGTTGCTTGACATAGACCAACTCATTAATAGGACCATTAAGAAAAGCACTTTTCACATCCATTTGTTGCAACTTAAAGTTGTGATGGGAAGCATAAGCAATCAACAAACGTATGGATTCAAGACGAGCAACGGGAGCAAAGGTTTCACCGTAGTCGATACCCTCGACTTGGGAGTAGCCTTGTACTACCAATCTTGCCTTGTTGCGAATGATGTTCCCATGAGCATCTTGCTTGTTCTTGAAAATCCACTTCGTTCCAATGACATTGTGGTTCCCCAATGGCCTTGGCACCAATCTCCACACCTTGTTGTACTCGAAGTTGTTGAGTTCTTCATGCATGGCATTGAGCCAATCCGAGTCTTCGAGCGCCTCAAAGACCTTTTGGGGTTCAACACAAGAGACAAACACGTGATGTTCACAATAGTTTGCTAATTGTCTACGAGTGCTTACCCCCTTTCTTAGGCTTCCAACCACATTTTCCATGAGATGGCCTTAGGTGGTGAGCTTGGAAGCAATCTTCGCGGCACGACGCTCTAATTCCTCCTCGGATGTGGAAGGAGGAGGGTTAACTTGATTATCTTGAGCGCCGTCTTGAGCTTGTTCTTGATCTTGAGCTTGTTCATGATCTTGAACTTGCTCGAAGGGGAGAACTTGACCTTGGGCATCATTTAGAGGTTCACCACCATCTTGAGGTTGATCTTGCCCTTGGTCTTGTTCACAAGGTTGAGGGCCTTCACTTTGTTCTTCGGAAGCGTGTGGGTCTTGGGGAGGTGATGGCTCCACTTGAGTGGAGCATTGTCCTTCTCCTTCGGCCACAAGGGGTTCCTCAATGGGTAGAATATGACCAATACCCATTCTTCTTATGGCTTGGGGAGGAATTTCATCACCTACATCACAAGTACCACTTTGCTCCACTTGGGAGCCGTTATTTTCGTCAAACTCCACGTTACACGTCTCCTCAATGAGTCCGGTGGACTTGTTGAGAACACGGTAAGCATGAGAGTTTGTAGCATAACCAACAAATATGCCCTCATGAGTTCTAGCCTCAAATTTAGACAAATGAACACCTTTCTTGAGGATGAAACACTTACAACCGAACACCCGGAAGTACTTGAGATTGGGCTTGTTACCGGTGAGTATCTCATAAGGAGTCTTGTTCAAGCCTTTGCAGAGATAGAGCCGATTGGATGCATGACATGCGGTGTTGATGGCTTCAGCCCAAAAGTTGTATGGAGACTTGAACTCCGCCATCATGGTCCTTGCCGCATCCATCAACGTCCGGTTCTTCCTCTCCGCAACACCATTTTGTTGAGGGGTGTATGGAGCAGCATATTGATGCTTGATCCCCTCATGACTAAGAAACTCATCCAAGGTGTAGTTCTTGAACTCGGTGCCGTTGTCACTTCTAATTGTCAAGATCTTTGCATTATGTTGACGTTGAGCTTCATTTGCAAAGTCGATGACGGTTTGTTGAGTCTCACTCTTCCTCTTGAAGAAGTATACCCAAGTGTATCTTGAGTAATCATCCACAATCACCAAGCAATACTTTCTACCTCCAAGACTATCAAAATATGGAGGCCCAAAGAGATCCATGTGAAGGATCTCCAAGGGTCTCTTCGAGTAGATGATGGTCGTGGGAGGGTGAGCCTTCTCATGGAGCTTTCCTTCAATACAAGCACTGCAAGCACGATCTTTGGCAAAACTAACATTTGTTAGTCCACGGACATGGTCCCCCTTGAGAAGACTTTGCAAAGATCTCATATTGACGTGGGCTAAACAGCGATGCCAAAGCCATCCCACGTCAACTTTAGCCATTAGGCATGTCGCTGTCTTAGTGGGTCGCTCCGAAAAGTTAATCACATAGAGACCGTTCTCGACATGCCCAACAAAGGCTACTTTAAGAGTCTTGCTCCACAAGAGGGCCATGGTATCAATGTCAAAGAAAGTAGCAAACCCATGAGTGCAAGTTGATGAACAAAAAGCAAATTGTATGCAAGGGACTCAACAAGCATGACTTTCTTGATCGTTAGATCATGATAAATGACAAGCTTGCCGAGACCCAATACCTTAGAATGCGAGGCATCACCCCACTCGACATTGGTGGGCATAGATGGAATCTTTTGCACGTCCACCACCAAGTCCTTGCTCCCGGTCATATGATTTGTTGCTCCATTATCAAGCAACCATGATCCCCCACCGGAAGCAAACACCTACAAGAGATCAATGCTTGGTTTTAGGTACCCATTTAGTAATGGGTCCTTTGATGTTAGTAACAAGGGTCTTAGGAACCCAAATAGACCATTCAATGTACTCATAAGGAGAACCAACAAATTTAGCATAAACATGTCCATCACTAGCACGGCACAACACATATGACGGGTTAAAGTCGCCGGCTTTGTTGGAGGAAATGCTTTTGCCCTTTTGGACATCAACTCCCTTCACTTTTTCCTTCTTCTCCTTAGGAGCACCCTATCCCTCTTTCACAAAAGTTAGCTTGAGAGGAGGAGTACGTTTGGTCTTGTCGTTCTTCTTCTTGCTCTTGGACTTGGGTGCAAACCCAATTCCCTCCTTGGCCACAACTTCCTTCTGATTGCTCAAAAGGTCGTTGAGGTTCTTCTCACCTTGAATGCATGTCACAAGGCCTTTCTCAAGTTGATCCTTTAACTTGGCATTCTCCTCCACAAGGTGCACATGCTCACAACACGGGTTAGTAGCACATGCATTATCAGTTAATACCATGTGAGGGAAGGTGGCCTTTTCCTTGGTTAGCTTAACTTGGAGTTGAGAATGAGACTCCTTGAGGTTAGCGTGAGCACCCTTCAATACCTTGTGGGCCTTGTCAAGTATCTCAAACTCCTCTTTGAGTCTAGCATGATCAACCCCAAGTTTAGCCTTCTCGGAAGTTAGCACACGAGACACGACAAGAGCATGATCAAGATCTTTCTTTAACTTAGCATGGTCATCGTTGTGTGACTCCTCAAAAGTCAAACGATGCACACGCTCTTCCTCAAGAGCATTAGAGAGATCCGATATCTCATCGGCATAGTCACGACTATGACCTTCCATCTTAGAGATGGTTTCTTCGTGAGCCTCGATCATGTCATTGGCCTCACCAAGTTGTTCCAAGAGAGCAACAAAATGCTTCTTGGACTTGCCCTTGAGCTTACTCATAAAAGACTCAAATTCATTCACTTCCTCATTAGACCCATTATGTTCATCAATGCAATCCTCCGAGGAGGGATTAGTAATGATGGTGGTTTTGATGTTGGGGGTTACCTTGTTTGAAGCTTTAGCCATGAGGCACTTGGCGGTGATGTTCTCATTGGGTGAATCAAAGAGAGACACCCGGGGAGTAGTAGCAATGGCAACGGACGCCATGGCCATTGCTTCTCCATTTTCATCATCATCGTCATCCTCTTGGTATTCTTATTGAACCACCAACCCAGGAGTGGGAGTCTTCTTGGCGAAGTTGTTCTTGTTGGGGAAGGACTTGGCTTTGTCTTTTCGGATGAACTTGCCACCATTGTCTTCCCGCTTCTCGTAAGGACAATCCGCAATGAAATGGCTCACATTGCCACGGTTGAAGCAAGTTCTAACTTGTTGCTTGCCCTTGACGCCACTTGAGTTGTTCTTGTTGAAGTTGGGTCTTGTATTCTTCTTGCTCCAAAATTGTCTTGAAGCAAGGGCCATGTGCTCATGACAATCATATTTGGTGTCTTCGGGGTTGCTCTCCTCATCTTCCACTTCTTCCTCTTCTTGCATAATAACCTTGGCCTTCAAAGCAAGGTTGGGTTTCTTTGACCTTTGAGAACGGAGCACCGCATTGTCGGCGGTCTTGTCCAAGATGCTCATTGCAACGAACTCATCCAACACTTCACTTGAGGTCATGGAGTGGAAGTCCGGTCTTTGACGGATGACGGAGGACATGGCCTTGTTGTAGGGCATCATGGCCTTAAGGAACTTGCGCTTGATCCAATTGTCATCCGTGTCCTTGCTTCCATGATCTCGGAGTGAGACCACGAGTTTGGTCACTCTTCGAAAGAGCTCACGAGGTTCTTCATCTTCTTTCATTGCAAACTCATCGGCTTCATCTTGCACCACTTCATAGTTGGAGCGTTGAATGCTAGCACTTCCTCGATAGAGAGACACAACACATTTCCATGCGTCTTTAGCCACGACATGAGGTCGAAGATGAGGGAGATCTTCGGGAAGGATTGCATCTTGGATGATGAAGAGAGCACTCTCATTGAATTGATTATCCACGGCTTCTCGAGGGGTGAAGTTGCTTGGGTCATGAGGATAGAAACCTTCTTCAATGATTCTCCAAAGGTTAGTATTCACATGTTTTAAATGACGCTTGAAGCGATAAGCCCAAGAATCAAAATCTTCATTTTTCTCATACTTAGGAGGAGGACCGGCATGATTCAAATGAGTAGAGGGAATCGGTCCTCCATAAATTGGGGGTTCCACATGGGCAAATATGCCAGTGCCATTTCTACCACTAGTAGAAGGACTCTTTTCATTGTTAGCTTCCCCCTTGTCGAAGGTAGCATCCGTCACCTTGTTAGTGGGATCACCCACTTTCATCGATGAGGTGGACAGTTTAAGCCCTTCAAGAAATTTAGTAAGCATGCTTTCAACCTTGGTCGTCATGGAGTCTTTCAATGTGTCTAGAGCCACATTGAATTCCTCGCGAGAGACCGAGGTTCCCCCATCGGCCGTAGACGAGACGGAATTCACACCGGAGTGCTCCTCTGCACCGTCTGTGGTGTCAACCATACTCTTCGGACGGCAAAGTCCTAAATAAAGAGACGAGGCTCTGATACCAATTGAAAGGATCGATATGGTTGACTAGAGGGGGGTGAATAGGCAACTAACAATTTTTAAGCTTTTCTTTACCAATTTAAACTTTGCAACAAAATAGGTTGTCTAGATATGCAACTATGTGAGCAACCTATATGATGCAATAACAACTAGCACATACACAAGCAAGGGATACAACACAAGTAGGCTTGCAAAAGTAAAGGCACGAAATAACCAAGAGTGGAGCCGGTGGAGACGAGGATGTGTTACCGAAGTTCCTTCCTTTTGAAGGGAAGTACGTCTCCGTTAGAGCGGTGTGGAGGCAAAATGCTCCCCAAGAAGCCACTAGGGCCACCGTATTCTCCTCACGCCCTCACACAATGCGAGATGCTGTGATTCCACTATTGGTGCCCTTGAAGGCGGCGACTGAACCTTTACAAACAAGGTTGGGGCAATCTCCACAACAATTGGAGGCTCCCAACAACACCACGAAGCTTCACCATAATGGAGTTTGGCTTCGAGGTGACCTCAACCGTCTAGGGTGCTCAAACACCCAAGAGTAACAAGATCCGCTAGGGATAAGAGAGGGAATCAAATTTCTCTTGGTGGAAGTGTAGATCGGGGCCTTCTCAACCAATGCCGAGCAAATCAACAAGTTTGATTGGCTAGGGAGAGAGATCGGGCGAAAATGGAGCTTGGAGCAACAATGGAGCTATGGGGGAAAGAGGTAGGTCAACTTTGGGGAATAAGACACCTTTATATAGTGGGGGAAACAATCCAACCGTTACCCCACTGAACAGCCACGCACAGAGCGGTACTACCGCTTGGGTAGGGCGGTACTACCGCTGAAGAGCGGTGCTACCGCTCCCTCCCAGCGGTACTGCCGTGCTGACGAGGAAGGCAGGGTCCTGGCCCCAGAGTGGTACTACCACGGGAGTACGGGCGGTACTACCGCTTGGAGCGGTACTACCGCCACTACTGCCGCTACTAGTACCGTAAAACCCGACATGAAAAACATCGGTCTCGAGTCGAGGCGGTAGTAGCCCGGAACCACCGCGGTACTACGGCCGAAGACCACAAGCGGTACTACCGCTCGGGGAGCGGTACTACCGCTTGACGAGCTTCGGCGGTACTACCGCTGAGGACCCCGGTACTACCGCTGGGACAGGACGGGGTAGGCTTGGATAGGAAAGGCAGCTCCAATGAAGCGGAAAGAAACATCGGGTGTGATAAGGATGTGTACGTGTTGATTCCACCCTAGCCTTACCAAAGCGGATCCCCTCTTGATAGTACGGTGACTCCTACGAAACTAGTCCACCAACAGAGAAACGAAGGAGCTACACCGTCTTGAATAAAACACCAAGGGGAGGTAATCATCTCGTGCCAAGGATGAATCTCTGAAAGACCTCAACGCACACGATTAGTCCGCAAAAGCATTGTCATCAATCACCAAAACATCTTGGGGATAAATATGCCCTTACATCAGGGATAGACATGATGATCCTTGAGCATTTCGCGATGTTTGACACTGCAAAAGTAGAAATCAAGTAGGAGCATCAATTGTTGATGGTTAGTAAAACCACTAGTTTCAAGAAGGGCAAGGGAAAGAAGGGATACTTCATGAAACGGCAAATCAGTTGCTGCTCTAGTGAAGAAACCCAAGGTTAAACCCAAACCCGAGACTGAGTGCTTCTGTAATGAGGGGAACGGTCACTGAAGCAGAACTACCCTAGATACTTGGTAGATGAGAAGGCTGGCAAGGTCGACAGAAGTATATTGGATATACATTATATTAATATGTACTTTACTAGTATTCCTAGTAGCACCAGGGTATTAGATACCGGTTCGGTTGCTAAGTGTTAGTAACTCGAAATAAAAGCTGCGGAATAAATGGAGACTAGCTAAAGGTAGATGACGATATGTGTTGGAAGTGTTTCCAAGGTTGATGTGATCAAGCATCGCATGCTCCCTCTACCATCGAGATTGGTGTTAAACCTATATAATGGTTATCTGGTGTTTGCGTTGAGCATAGACATGACTGGATTATGTTTATCGCAATACGGTTATTCATTTAAGAAGAATAATGGTTACTCTGTTATATTTGAATAATACCTTCAATGGTCTTGCACCTAAAATGAATGGTTTATTGAATCTCGATAGTAGTGATACACATGTTCATGCCAAAATATATAAGGTAGTAATGATAGTACCACCTACTTGTGGCACTCCATTTGAGTCATATTGGTATAAAACGCATGAAGAGGCTCCATGTCGATGGATCTTTGGACTCACTCGTTTTTGAAAAGTTTGAGACATGCGAACCATGTCTATTGGTGTATACGCATGAAGAAACTCCATGCTGATGGATCATTTGGACTCACTTGATTTTGAATCACTTGAGACATGCAAATCATTCCACATGGGCAAGATGACTGAAAGGCCTCATTTTCATTGAGGTGGAACAAGAAAGCAACTTGTTGGAAGTAATACATTTTGATGTGTGCAGTCCAATGAGTGCTGAGGCACGCAGTGGATATCATTATGTTCTTGCTTCACAGATGATTTGAGTAGATGCTAAGTGTATTTACTTGATGAAACAAAAGTCTGAATTATTAAAAGGTTCAAGTAATTTCAGAGTGAAGTTGAAGATCGTCGTGACAAGAGGATAAGATGTCTATGATATGATCATGGAGATGAATATCTGAGTTACGAGTTTGGCACACAATTAAGACCTTGTGGAAATTGTTTCACAACTAATACCGCCTGGAACACCATAGTGTGATGGTGTGACCGAACGTCATAACTGCACCCTATTGGATATGGTGCATACCATGATGTCTCTTATCAAATTACCACTATCATTTATGGGTTAGGCATTAGAGACAACCGCATTCACTTTAAATAGGGCACCACGCAATTCCTTTGAGACGACACCATATGAACTATGGTTTAGAGAAACCTAAGCTGTCATTTCTTAAAAGTTTGGGGATGCGACGCTTATGTGAAAAAGTTTCAGGCTGATAAGCTCGAACCCAAAACGGATAAATGCATCTTCATAGGACACCCAAAATAGTTGGGTATACCTCCTAATTCAGATCCGGAAGCAAAAGTGATTGTTTCCAGAAATGGGTCCTTTCTCGAGGAAAAGTTTCTCTTGAAAGAATTGAGTGGGAGGATGGTGGAGACTTGATGAGGTTACTGAATCATCACTTCAACTAGTGTGTAGCAGGGCACAGGAAGTTGTTCCTATGGCGCCTACACCAATTGAAGTGGAAGCTAATGATAGTGATCATGAAACTTCAGATAAAGTCACTACCAAACCTCGTAGGTCGACAAGGATGCGTACTGCTTCAGAGTGGTACGTACTCCTGTCTTGGAGGTCATGTTGCTAGAGAACAATGAACCTACGAGCTATGGAGAAGCGATGGTGGGCCTGGATTCCGATGAATGGCTCGAGGCCATAAAATCCGAGAGGATCCATGTATGAAAACAAAGTATAGACTTTGGAAGAACTACTTGATGGTCGTAAGGCTGTTAGGTACAGATGTATTTTAAAAGGAAGACGGACAATGATGGTAAGTATCACCATTAAGAAAGCTCGACTTGTCGTTAAGATGTTTTCCGACAAGTTCAAGGAGTTGACTACAATGAGACTTTCTCACTCGTAGCGATGCTAAGAGTCTGTTGGAATATATTAGCAGTTACTGCATTATTTATGAAATCTTGCAGATAGGATGTCAAAACATTGTTTCCTCGACGATTTTCTTAAGGAAAGGTTGTATGTGATACAACCAGAAGGTTTTGTCAATCTTGAAAGATGCTAATAAGTATGCAAAGCTCCAGTAATCCTTCTAAGGACTGGAGTAAGCATCTCGGAGATGGAATATACACTTTGATGAGATGATCAAAGATTTTGGGTTTATACGAAGTTTATGAGAAACTTGTATTTCCAAAGAAGTGAGTGGGAGCACTATAGAATTTCTGATGAGTATATGTTGGTGACATATTGTTGATCAGAAATGATGTAGAATTTCTGGAAAGCATATAGAGTTATTTGAAAAGTGTTTTTCAATGGAAAACCTGGATTAAGCTACTTGAACATTGAGCATCAAGATCTATAAGGATAGATCAAAAAACCGCTTAATAGTACTTTCAAATGAATACATACCGTGACAAGATTTTGAAGGAGTTCAAAATAGATCAGCAAAGAAGGAGTTCTCGGCTGTGCTATAAGGTTTGAGTATTGAGTAAGACTCAAGACCTGACCACGACAGAAGAGAGAGAAAGGACGAAGGTCGTCCCCTATGCTTTAGACGTAGGCTCTACAGTATGCTATGTTGTGTACCAAACCTGAAGTGTGCCATGCCATGAAGTCAATCAAGGGGTACAAGAGTGATCCAGGAATGGATCACATGACAGCGGTCAAACTTAACCTTAGTAACTAGTGGACTAAGGAATTTTCTCGATTATGGAGGTGGTAAAAGAGTTCGTGTAAAGGGTTACGTCGATGCAAACTTTGACACTAATCCGGGTGACTCTGAGTAGTAAATCGGATTCGTATAGTAGAGCAGTTATTTGGAATAGCTCCAAGTAGCGCATGGTAGTTGCATCTACAAGATGACATAGAGATTTGTAAAGCACACGCGGATTTGAAAGGTTCAGACCCATTGACTAATAACCTCTCTCACAAGCGAGATATGATCAAACCCCATGGGTGTTGGATTCATTACAATCACATAGTGATGTGAACTAGATTATTGACTCTAGTGCAAGTGGGAGACTATTGGAAATATGCCCTAGAGGCAATAATAAAATGGTTATTATTGTATTTCCTTGTTCATGATAATTGTCTATTGTTCATGCTATAATTGTATTAACTGGAAACCGTAATACATGTGTGAATACATAGACCACAACATGTCCCTAGTGAGCCTCTAGTTGACTAGCTTGTTGATCAATAGATGGTTATGGTTTTCTGACCATGGACATTGGATGTCATTGATAACGGGATCACATCACTAGGAGAATGATGTGATGGACAAAACCCAATCCTAAGCATAGCACAAGATCGTGTAGTTCGTTTTGCTAGAGCTTTTCTAATGTCAAGTATCATTTCCTTAGACCATGAGATTGTTGTAACGCCCCGAGACCGACGCTTCAGAAGCCTTCCAGTTATTTCGTTGCTGCTGTGTGTTTTATTTGTTTGTTGCATTCATCATCGCATCATTCGCATTGCATTGGCACTCTGTTGCCGTCATTGTTTTCAAACTTGCATCCGCTCGTAGTTGTCGCGTCCCCCCTTGCTTTCGTTGACCGTTTCGAGACCAACCGGGTTCTCATTTCCCTCTTCTTTGTCCGCCTTATCTCTCTGCATAGTGCATAGACCCTCTCGTGTGCGCGTCCGAAACTCATCCGAACCCGAACCGCTCAATCGTCACCGTTGGGTCCGGATCAACCTCAAATATTCCCTCAATATTTTCGGTTATTTGATTAGGCCACCCGTTTGACCCGGAGCCATCCAATCTGGATCGGATGATCCAAAACTCTCTCCTTTCTATATATAAAGACCACCTACATTCTAAATCAGTGCAAACCCTAGCCCTGTCCCATCCATCCATCCAATCCTGCCCAAACCACCGCCTCCACCTTGCTTTCAGCACCGCCCAACCAGATCGCAGCCTCCTTCTCCTCTTGCCGAGCCACCACACCCGCAGCCTTGCTGCAGCGAGCCTCCTGTCCCAACGCGCAGGCCTCCTCGTTCCTCTCCCGAGCAGGAGCTCGCCGAGGCTCCCGCAGCCACCTCCATCCCGCGCAGGATTTTGCTCCCGAGCTCTGCTGCGTTCACGCACGTCCTCCCGACCAGCAGGTCGCCAGCGCGCCCGAGTCCTCCCGCCTCGCTCGATCTGGACCAGGAGGGTCCCGAGCATCTCCACCGTCGTCGTCTTAGTTGAGCGCCGCCCTGGTTCCCTTTCTCTCTTTCCTCCGTTCCCCTCATCTCATCTCCCTCTCTCTGATTTGTGTTGCACCGCCGCCATTTTGCAGAGAAACTGCCGCCATGGAGCTCCAACTCCGGCCACCTCGTCTCCGCGGATCCGTCGGGTCCCGACCATCCCCTTCGTTGCCGGACTCCTTAGCTAGCCGCGGCCCTGTTTCTGCCGTCCGATGCCCGTTCCTCGCCAAGTTCCCTCCGACGAGCCCCCGCTCCTTTCCTCTCCTCTCTGTTTCCTTCTACTGTATCTCTCTCTTTTAAATGCTTGCCTCTCTCTGTTCTTCCCCGCTGGGAACAAGCAGAGCACCCCAGGGATCGCCGCCACCGGGAATCGCCAGGTACGGCGACCCTTCGATCAGATCCGGTCGCCCTAACCTTCGCCGCTGCCTTGCTCCTGCATCGAGCCGCTCCAAGCCGCCGTTGCATCCCCTGTTTCGAGCGACAGAGCACAATGGGTCATGCCCATGTTGACCAGTCGCCTCGCTCATCCAGCACCTCGTCCCGCTCCTCGCTCGTCGACCGCGACCACGCCTGGGCCGCATCTCGCGCAAGGCCTAGCCGCGCCCCTTCAGCCATCCAGCCCAGCAGATCCAGGCCTAAAGCCCATGGGTGAGCAACTCGAGCCCCCCTGTGCACTGTTGGGCTACCCGGATTCGGCCCAGTGTAGTTTTTTTCCCGTCTGCGATTTTGCCTAATTATTCCAGAGATTGCAGTTTTACAGAAAAGCCCTTCATGTTCATGCATTTAATAACTAAATAACTATAGCTCGGATTTAAATAAATTATATATGTAAATGGGGTAGAAAAATGCATAGATTAACATGGTAGCATTACTTTGCATGTTTAACAACTCTAAGATATGTTTTAGGACAGAACAGTACCAAATCAAAAATATGCATATGGAGATTTTCCGGAATTGTTGTTTGTTGTTCCGGCCTCATTTAAATTTGCCTAGATAGGTAGTTTTTATTATGCTTCACCCCTTTCCATGCTTAATAACATTTAATATTGTTGTGTTCATAACCGAGAGAGAACTAAATAATTGATGTGGTGTTCCGTCAATATGCAACTCGTTGCATATTGAGCTCCACTTAATTTGTAGTATTGTCTGTTGCACTTTGCCATGTCATACCTCATTAAACCGGACATGCATCATACTTGATTGTGCATCATGCCATGATTATGCTTGTGTGTTTACCATATTGTTTGCTTCTTTCCGGTTTGCTTCTCTTGTTAGCTTTGGTTTCGTTCCGGAGTTGTGAGGATTCGTTCGACTATGTTCGTTTGTCTTCTTCATGGACTCGTTCTTCTTCCTTGCGGGATTTTAGGCAAGATGACCGCTACCCTGGATCTCACTACTATCATTGCTATGCTAGTTGCTTCGTTCTATCGCTATGCTGCGTTACCTATCTTTTGCTCATCAAGCCTCCCAAATTGCCATGAACCTCTAACCTTTGACACCCTTCCTAGCAAACCGTTGCTTGGCTATGTTACCGCTTTGCTCAGCCCCTCTTATAGCGTTGCTAGTTGCAGGTGAAGTTGAAGATTGCTCCATGGTGGACAGGATTTTGTTGGGATATCACAATATCTCTTATATTATTATTAATGCATCTATATACTTGGTAAAGGGTGGAAGACTCGGCCTTTTGCCTGGTGTTTTGTTCCACTCTTGCCGCCCTAGTTTCCGTCATACCGGTGTTATGTTCCCGGATTTTGCGTTCCTTATGCGGTTGGGTGATTTATGGGACCCCCTTGACAGTTCGCTTTGAATAAAACTCCTCCAGCAAGGCCCAACCTTGGTTTTACCATTTGCCTCACCACCACCTATACCTTTCCCTTGGGTCGGCCAACCCGAGGGTCATCTTTATTTTAGCCCCCCCGGGCCAGTGCTTGTCTAAGTGTTGGTCCGAACTGAGCTGCCTGCGGGGCCACCTCGGGGCAACTTGAGGGTTGGTTTTACTCGTAGCTAGTCTCATCCGGTGTTGCCCTGAGAACGAGATATGTGCAGCTCCTATCAGGATTTGTCGGTGCATCGGGCGGCTTTGCTAGTCTTGTTTTACCATTGTCGAAATGTCTTGTAAACCGGGATTCCGAGTCTGATCGGGTCTTCCTGGGAGAAGGTATATCCTTCGTTGATCGCGAGAGCTTATCATGGGCTAAGTTGGGACACCCCTACAGGGTATAATCTTTCAAGAGCCGTGCCTGCGGTTATAGCCAGATGGGAATTTGTTAATGTCCGGTTGTAGATAACTTGACACCAGATCCGAATTAAAACGCATCAACCACGTGTGTAGCCGTGATGGTCTCTTTTCGGCGAAGTCCGGGAAGTGAACACGGTTTTGGGTTATGTTTGACGTAAGTAGGAGTTCAGGATCACCTCTTGATCATTGCTAGCTTCACGACCGTTCCTTTGCTTCTCTTCTCGCTCTTATTTGCGTATGTTAGCCACCATATATGCTTAGTCGCTGTTGCAACCTCTCCACTTTACCCCTTCCTTTCCCTTTAAGCTTTGCTAGTCTTGATACCCATGGTAATGGGATTGATGAGTCCTCGTGGCTCACAGATTACTACAACAATAGTTGCAGGTACAGGTTATGCGATGATCATGACGCGAGAGCGATGCTTGCTTGCGTTGAGTTCTTCTGCTGCTTCTTCGATCAGGGGATAGGTTCCAGGTCGGCAGCCTGGGCTAGCAGGGTGGATGTCGTTTGAGTTTCTGTTTGTGTTTCATCCATAGTCGGATGGTGCTCTTATGTAAGATGATGTTGTATTCGTGTGGCATTGTATGCCTCTTGTATGTATCCCCATCTATTATGTAATGTTGATGTAATGATATCCACCTTGCAAAAGCGTTTCAATATGCGGGTCTATCCTTGGTGGGACCTTCGAGTTCCTTTTGGATAGGGTTGCATATTGGGCGTGACAATTGTGCAACTCCTGGATACCGTAGGAATGCTTTCGGTGTACCAAACGTCACAACATAACTGGGTGGCTATAAAGGTGCACTACAGGTATCTCCGAAAGTGTCTGTTGGGTTGGCACGAATTGAGACTGGGATTTGTCACTCCGTATGACAGAGAGGTATCTCTGGGCCCACTCGGTAATGCATCATCATAATGAGCTCAATGTGACCAAGTAGTTAGTCATGGGATCATGCATTACGGAACGAGTAAAGTGACTTGCCGGTAACGAGATTGAACGAGGTATTGGGATACCGACGATCGAATCTCGGGCAAGTAACGTACCGATTGACAAAGAGAATTGTATACGGGATTGCTTGAATCCTCGACATTGTGGTTCATCCGATGTGATCATCGTGGAACATGTGGGAGCCAACATGGGTATCCAGATCCCGCTGTTGGTTATTGGCCGGAGAGATGTCTCGTTCATGTCTCCATGGTTCCCGAACTCGTAGGGTCCACACACTTAAGGTTCGGTGATGCTAGAGTTGTTATGGGAAATAGTATGTGGTTACCGAAGGTTGTTCGGAGTCCCGGATGAGATCCCGAACGTGACGAGGAGCTCCGGAATGGTCCGGAGGTGAAGATCGGTATATTGGACGAAGGGTATTGGAGTCTAGAAGTGTTCCGGGGGTACCAGGCTATGGCCAGCATGACCGAAAGGTGTTTCGGGAGCCCCGGCAATAGTTGGAGGGCCTCATGGGCCAAAGGGGAAGGGGCAAACCAACCTACTAAGGGGTGGTGCGCTCCCCACACCCTTTCCCACGTTAGTTGGGGAGGTGGGGCGCCTCCACCTAGCTTGGTAGGCAATCCTCCACCTGCTTGGCTTGGGGGGCAAGTCTCCCTAGGATTTTCCCTAGGGAGATCCAATCTGCTTGGCCGCCGCCCCTAGGGGAAACCATAGGGCGCCTCCCCCTCTCCCCTTGCCCCTATATATAGTGGAGGGGTGGGAGGGCAGCCGTACCTCTTCCCTGGCGCAGCCCTCTCCCTCCTCCAACACCTCCTCCTCCTCCGTAGTGCTTGGCGAAGCCCTGCTGGAGAACCACGAGCTCCACCACCACTACGCCATCGTGCTGTCGGAGTTCTCCCTCAACTTCTCCTCTTCCCTTGCTGGATCAAGAAGGAGGAGACGTCCCCGGGCTGTACGTGTGTTGAATGCGGAGGCGCCGTCCGTTTGGCGCTAGATCGGATCTTCCGCGATTTGAATCGCCGCGAGTACGACTCCATCAACCGCGTTCTTGTAACGCTTCCGCTTAGCGATCTTCAAGGGTATGAAGATGCTCATCCTCTCCCTCTCTTGTTGCTAGAATCTCCATAGATTGATCTTGGTGATGCATAGAAAATTTTGAATTTCTGCTATGTTCCCCAACAGGAACGTGATGGAGATGTTGGTGAAGATGACGGCGGTGTTGGTGAAGATCTCGGTGATGATGATGGCCCCCGGCGGCATTTCGGCGCCACCGGAAGCAAGGGGGAGAGAGCCCCCTTCTTCTTCTTCTTCTTCTTCCTTGACCTTCTCCCTAGATGGGAGAAGGGTTTCCCCTCTGGTCCTTGGCTCCCATGGCGTGGGAGGGGTGAGAGCCCCTCCAAGATCGGATCTATCTCTCTGTTTCTGCATTCTCAGGTTCTACCCCTTCACTGTTTCTTAAATATCCAGAGATCTGTAACTCTGATTGGGGTGAATCTTTCGCCCAGATTTTTCTCATAAAATTAGCTTTCTTGCCCCAAAAGAAGAGAGTCATCTGCCTTACGGGTGGCCCACGAGAGCCCAGGCCGTGCCCAGGGGGGAGGGCACGCCCCCTGTCTCGTGGCCACCCCGGACACCGTTTCGCGTTGATTTCACTTCCATAAAATCATAAATATTCCAAAAAAATCTCCGTCCGTTTTTATCCCGTTTGGACTCCGTTTGATATCGGGTTTCTGCGAAACAAAAAACATGCAAGAGACAGGAACTGGCACTGGGCACTGGATCAATATGTTAGTCCCAAAAAATAGTATAAAAAGTTGCCAAAAGTATATGAAAGTTGAATAATATTGGCATGGATCAATCAAAAATTATAGATACGACGAAGACGTATCAGACCCTTGTGCCATCGACGCCGCCACTATGCCAGATAGCGCTACCACCCTACACTCAACCATCCATATGTAACCCTCGCTTGTGATACGTCTCCAACATATCTATAATTTTTGATTGTTCCATGCTATTATAATATCAATCTTGGATGCTTTATATGCAATTATATATCATTTTTTGGGACTAACCTATTAACTTAGTGTCAAGTGTCAGTTGCTATTTTTGCCTGTTTTTGGTTTTCCAAAATATCAATAACAAACGAAGTCCAATTGCCACGAAACTTTTTGACGATTTTTTCTGGACAAAAGAGACCCTAGAAGCCTCAGGGGAGGACCGGAAGATGAAGGAGTAGCCCACAAGGCACCAGGGCACACCCAGAGGGGTAGGCGCGCCCTGGTGGCTTGTTGGGCCCATGTTAAGTTATTTGACCTAATTCCTCCTCTATAAGTTCTCTAAAATTGGAAAACCAATAGAGAATCACCTGAAACCCTTTTTTCGCCACTTTAAACTTCTGTTCTCGAGAGATCTCATCTGGGGGCCTTTTTCGGCACTCTGCCAGAGGGAGAATCAACCTCGGAGGGGTTCTACATCAACCTTTCTGCCCCTCCCATGATGTGTGAGTAGTTTACCTCAGACCTATGGGTCCATAGTTAGTAGCTACTCCCTCCGTCCCAAAATGTAAGACATTTTTTCACACTCTGGTAGTATGAAAAAACGTCTTACATTTTGAGACGGAGGGAGTAGATGGGTTCTTCTCTCTTTTTGATCTTCAATACAATGTTCTCCTTGATGTTCTTGGAGATCCATTCGATGTAATCACTTTTTGCGGTGTGTTTGTTGGGATCTGATGAATTCTAAGTTGATCAGATTATCTATAAATATTATTTGAGTCTTTTCTGAACTCTTTTATGCATGATTATTGTAGCTTTGTATTTCTCTCCGATCTATTGATTTGGTTTGGGCAACTAGATTGAATTTTCTTGCAATGGGAGAGGTGCTTTGTGATGGTTCGATCTTGCGGTGCTCAATCCCAGTGACAGAAAGGGACATGACACGTATTTGTATCGTTACCATTAAGGATAAAAAGATGGGGTTTATTTATGCATGAGTTTACTTTGTCTACATCATGTCATCTTGCTTAAGGCGTTACTTCATTCTTTATAAACTTAATACTCTAGATGCATGCTAGATAACGGTCGATGTATGGAGTAATAGTAGTAGATGCAGGCAGGAGTCGGTCTATTTGTCTCGGACGTGATGCCTATATACATGATCATTGTCTTAGATATCGTCATGATTATTCGCTTTTCTATCAATTGCCCAACAGTAATTTGTTTACCCACCATATGTTATTTTCAAGAGAGAAACCTCTAGTGAAAACTATGGCCCCGGGTCTATTTAAATCATATGTTAAAATCCAAAAATATATTGTTGCACTGTTATTTATGTTATTTTATTTATCTATCTATCACTACAAGATTTGATCATTGTAATTAACCGCCAAGGGATTGACAACCCCTTCTTTGTGTTGGGTGCAAGTATTTTGTTATTTTGGGTGTAGGTGCTGCTAACGAGTTGTTGTGTGATTCTTGATGTCGCTTGAACTACGTCAATGTTTCCCCAGAGAGGATGGGATGACGCAGTACAACTATGGTAGGTATTTCCCCTCAGTTATGAAACCAAGGTATCAATTCAGTAGGAGAACCAAGCAACAGTATGTAAATGGTATCTGCACACAAAGAACAAATACTTGCAACCCGACGCGTAAGAGGGGTTGTCAATCCCTTCATGGTAAAAAGTTAGATAGATTTGTGGTAGATTGGATAAATAGCTCTCACCAAAATGTGAAATAAAATAAGTAAAAAAAAATGCAGCAAGGTATTTTTGTGTTTTTGGAATAATAAATCTGAAAATAAAAGCGAATAAAAATATATCTCAAAGCAAATATGATAAAGAATAGACCCGGGTGCCATAGATTGCACTAGTGGCTTCTCTCGAGAAAATAGTATACGCTGGGTAAACAAATCACAGTTGGGCAACTGATAGAAGATCGAATAATTATGACGATATCCAGGCAATGAACATTATGTAGGCATCACATCCAAGATTAGTAGACCGACTCCTACCTTCATCTAATATTATTAATCCACACATCGACCGCTATCCAACATGCATCTAGTGTATTAAGTTCATGGAGAAATATGATAATGCAATAAGAACGATGACATGATGTAGACGATGTTTATTCATGTAGGAATAGCCCCCATCTTGTTATCCTTAATAGCAACGATACATGCATGTCTTGCTGCCCCTTCTGTCACTGGGAAAGAACACCGCACGATCGAACCCATCATAAAGCACCTCTTCCCATGGCAATAAAAAACGATCTAGTTAGCCTAACTAAACCAAAGATTCGAAGAAGAAATACGAGGCTATAAGTAATCATGCATATAAGAGATCAAAGAAAACCCAAATAACTTTCATAGATATAGATCTGATCATAAACTCAAAGTTCATCAGATCCCAACAAACACACCGCAAAAAGAGTTACATGAAATAGATCTCCAAGAGACCATTGTATTGAGAATCAAAAAGAGAGAAGAAGCCATCGATCTACTGCCCATGGACCCGTAGGTCTATGGTGAACTACTCACGCATCATCGAAGAGGCACCAATGAGGATGATGAACCCCTCCGTAATGGTGTCTAGATTGCATCTCGTTGTTCTGGAACTTGCAACGGCTGAAATTGTGCTTCGTCGACTCCCCTAAGATTTTTAGAATATTTGGGAATTTATAGGGCGAAGAGGCGGTGCAGGGGGGCTTCGAGGTGGGCGCAACCCCCCTAGGCGTGTCTGGGCCTCCTGGCGCGCCCTGGTGGGTTGTGCTCCCCTCGGGCCTCCCCTTTGGTACTTCTTTGGCCCACTGGGTGTCTTCTGGTCCAGAAAAAATCTCTAAAATCTTTCGATGTGTTTGGACTCCATTTGGTATTGATATTCCACGAAGTAAAAAAAGCAAAAAAACAGCAAGTGGCACTAGGCACTATGTCAATAGGTTAGTCCCAAAAAAAGATATCAAGTTGCTATAAAATGATTTGAAAACATCCAAGAATGATAATATAACAACATGGAACAGTCAAAAATTATAGATACATTGGAGACGTATCAACATCCCCAAGCTTAATTCCTGCTCGGCCTTGAGTAGGAAAATTATAAAAAGGGAATTTTTTATGTGGAATATTGCCTGACATGTTCATCACATATTCTTTTCTTTTGTAGCATGGACATTTGGACTCTTATATGGTTCAAAGCAATAGTCTAGTTTTGACATGAAGATTTCAATACTCAAGCATATCAACAAGCAACTATGTCTTTCAAAATATCAACACTAAAGAAAGTTATCCCTAGCCCATCATGCTCAATCATTGATCCATTCATGAAACACACTCGCATATTAGCCACATCCAATGCTCAAGTACGATCATAGTGCCCCTTAGTCGGTGCTTTATAAGAGAATATGGAGACTCAAATAAAAATAAAATTGAAAAATGTAAATAGATAGGCCCTTCGTAGAGGAAAGTAGGGATTTGTAGAGGTGCCAGAGCTCAAAGCTTAAATTAAGAGATAAAAAATTTGAGAGGCATACTTTTCCCGTCAACGAAAACGACCGAGTATTCCCAACACTTTCCATGCTAGATGTATCATAGGCGGTTCCCAAACAGCAAATAAAGTTTATTCCTTTTTTCCTCCATTCTTTCACACTCCACGGCTAGCCGTATCCACGGGTACCGTTCATACCAACACTTTCCAAGGAATTTATTATTTGACAAGATAAACTAAATTTCCTTTTCATTTTGGGATTGGGCATCCCTATTACCGTCGTACTCTCGTGAAATGACAAGTGAAGAAACACTCATATTGAGAATAACACGTCTAGCACGGAAAATATTGGCCACCCATGCTGCTTCATGAGCGGTACGAGCACACAAAATGGAAATTCTTTTTGAAAATTAGAGGTGGCACATACAAATTTGCTTAGAACGACATGGGAATACCTCATATAGGTAGGTATGGTGGACTCATATGGCAAAACTGGATTTAAGGTTTTTAGATGCACAAGTAGCATTTATACTTAGTACAAGTGGAGGCTAGCAAAAAGATTGAGAAGCAACCAACCAAGAAACGAAAAATCACATAAGCGAGCATTAAGCATAACTAACACCGAATAATGCACCATAAGTAGGATGTAATTTCATTGCATAACTATTGACTTTCGTGCTTGCATAGGGAATCACAAACCTTAACACCAATATTCTTACTAAAGCATAATTACTCACCAACATGACTCACATATCACTATCATCATATCTCAAAACTATTACAAAGAATCAGGTTTATTTTGTCCAATGATCTTCATGAAAGTTTTTATTATATCCCTCTTGAATATCTATCCACTACAAAAAAAAGACACATCAGTGACATTTTGGGCCGAACGATTTTTTTGTCATACTTATGACACTTCTATGACGATAATTGTGACAAAACCCAGTATCATCATAGATGTGGTGGGCTCCTACTTCTATGACAAAAAATCATGACAGAAACTGGGCTTTTTGTCCTGGGTGGGCCGGAGATGCAGCTGCATGACATTCTTTGGGCCGTCCATGACAGAAAAAACCATGATAGAAGCGAGGGCGAGGAAAATAGCGGGGAGTTCCCGGTTATGGTGGGTGGTCGGGGGCCGAGCGATGTGCATTTCTCTCGTACCGTACACGCGTGGCTGCAAGGCGTTGGGCTCTAACTGAACCCGAGCGAGGTGTTGGGCTCTAACTGAACCCGAGCGATTGCACTAGCTATGTTACTGAACCCGAGCGATTGCACTAGCTATGTTACTGAACCCGAGTGATTCCTTCGCTACTGCTGCTAACTGAAGCTGATCGATGCTGCCTCTGGATGAATAGTGAGTGTTGCTGGGGGGGTGGATAAACAGTGAGCGTTGCTGGGGGTTTGGATGAACAGTTCCCGGTGGGGGTGGATGAACAGGACCCCGTGGTGTTGCCTCTGGATGAACAGGACCTCGATCGATCGAGCTGGTTGGGGCTGGATGAACAGGACCCCGTGGAGGCCTGGATGAACAGGATGACCTCGTGGAGGGCTGGTTGAACAGTAGCTGGTGGAGGGCTTGATGAACAGTAGCCCGTGGAGGGGTGGTTGAACAGTAGCCCGTGGAGAGGGCTGGTTGAACAGTAGCCGATGGAGTAGCGCGCGGTGGAGGCTGGATGAACAGGAGCCCGTGGATGAACAATCTTTTGTCAGCCTAGGCAGTTGTCGAGGCGACGTGGGAGCGGAGGCGTTCGCGTCCCGTCGACCATACCATAATGGAATTTTGCGGGCGAGTGGGCGAAGAGGGTGCACACATGTTCCTTAGGTGCAAGGAATGTGAAGTTCCAACTGAAGGTGTAGTTTTCCAAAATCGGGGTAGTTTTGTATGTCATGTGAGGTAAGCATAGTTGCTCATGAGGTAGCGAGAGAGGGGGTGTTTGTGTTTGCCTAATATTATTCTATGTTGAAGCTCTGATGTACCACCCAGAGTGGTTGTTTGTATTTTGGGTGATATACCCAGGCATGGTTAAGTAATAAAATTATGCTTTCCCCTTTAAAGAAGTTCTTCAGAAGTCCTCTTTGAATGCAGATTTAAAGAGTGCACGAAAAAGGAAAAGTAGTATAAAAACATGGATTTTGAAATACGAGTCATTAAATGTTTCCATTTTTGCACTCACAAGGTACAGTGAAAAAGATTCTAAATAGTATTATACATTTTGTTTAGATGCACCCTTTTGTTGGAAAATGTATGAAGCGCAATGGCAAGTGTGTCATGTTTCCACTCGAGCTATCCAGTTTTAAATCTCCCCACTTACCTATAATAACTTAAAGCTAAGTTAAAGGAAGGAACATCCCCCATTAATTGTGTTTTCATGTATCCAAGCCATTGCTGCATAAAGATCCTCAAGTCCAACCCAGGGAGCCTTGTCCTTCATGATTTGCAAGTGGCCATTGGCGTGGTAAATCGTAACAACCTAAATTCACACATTCCCACCTCACCCGGTGAGGCCATATTCTTCTGATGTTTATTTTTTCCCTCAATCACCACATCACATGCTCATTTGTTCCCACCCCAACACCGCTTGTCGTGTCATAATTGCAATTTTCCATTGTAGTTGATGCACTAGTAGGTACGAGGTTGTTGTTTGTATGTGGACTTTTTTGGGTCAGCTGGGGGAGGATGTTGTACAATGGAAGGTTTGCTCTCATGGAGGTTGAAAAGCTATACATGATCTTACATCTGAGTTTTATATTTGTTGAGTTGAAAACCTGAAATTGGTGAATTAATAGTTTCTCCTAGTTGGTTTACTATATGACTTGGGGACTTTAGTGGGAAGCTAATACCTAGTGAAGTGAATTGCGCGTACTTGGAGTTTAGAGGTTCCATTTGTGGGATTTTATTGTCAAAATATATCTAGTTGGAAGCTTTGCAAATCAAAAGATGATGGGTTTTGTTGGAGTTGATGAGGGGGGATGACGGAGACATCTATCGTACACCCGACTGAAGGTTCTTATTTTTTGACATCGAAAATTAAATGCATCTAGATGAAACGTCTATGTTTTTCTATACAAAGATAAAGTCGTAGACCATTCAGTCGAAGGGTCTTTTGCTTTTATCTTTCAGATTTTGTAATTTCCAAATATTCAAAATTGTGTCCCGAGGGTGACGCGACCAACACCGCTCGTTTGATATATCATCCATACATTGGGCTAGATCAAATCAAGGGTCTATCACGAGCCGACAATAGTGACGTCACAACGATTTCGCTCGAGGACTGGTAACGGTTCAGTTTTCTCGTGTCCAGATGCGTTGTTGCCTTGTGAATATGTTAGGCTCATGGATTGATCTGTCGTGCGCTAAATCTATGTATTGCAAATTTGCGTCCAATTCCTTTTGTCTTTTTGCAACTGATGCAACGGTTCTGACGGCAGAACAAGAGGAGACCGCACCCTAGCGAGAGGGGTGAGAAGCATTACGGGGTTGTTTGGATTGGATCCCCTGCATGGCCAGCAATATTTTGGCGTTGACTGGGACATTGTAGCTTGTTTGGATGGGCTCCAAAGTTTTGGCTCCCCAACTCACCCCAACTTTTCCTCTCTCCTTCTGTGCTAATTCATTAGCGAAATTGGGGGCGGCCGAATCGGCCGCCAACTTTTTGGCGCCCGAAACACCTACGGTTTAGTGTGGTGTTCTTGGGCAACAACCAAGCAACTCCTACATATTTACTCTTCGTTTGGAAATGCAAGGTAATTTTTGTTTGGTTGAGATTGAAAACAAGACATTGATCAATGATTACTCGATTTGCATTTTGTTTATATAATATGACATCATAATCATAATAGTTTTTTTAAATATGAATCTAGTGAGACACAACTTTATGTCACATATATGCACTTTGCGAGGTATACATACACTACATGATAATATGATAATCGTTGGTCAAACCATTATCTTAACAAAATAAAATGCACCTCGTATTTGGGGGAGAAAGATGGCCTTGCAAACAACGACCACTGGTGAAATAAAGAGATCTTAAAATCACACTGTAAAAAAAGCAGACATCGATCATCAAGGCATACTAATTTAGTAAGTATGGCGACAGCAACTAACTAGGCTTAGCTCGTTTTCGTTAGTCAGATCATAGAGTTTAGTATTGCTCGCGGGAAAAAGAATCAGAGTTTGGTATGACGGGGTCGTACGGTGACATCGACGGGAGACTAGAGGACATATCAGTGCATAAAAGTATCGCGCCCTAAAATAATTTTAGCACGCCCATGTAGCATTTTTAGTGCGCCGGACACAACATTTGTTCTGACAGATGCCTAAAAACACGCGTCCAAAAGAATACACAATGTAAATTGTGAAGCGCGTTTAATTCGGCGCCTCAAATTTGCAGCATGTGATAGCGTTTTTCAGCGCACGTTCAACCTTTTTTACGCACGCACTGTTTTATAGCGTGTGCTGGAGCTGTCCAGCATCTAAAAAACCTGAATTTTAGCGCGTGGCCCAGTTTTTGGGCGAACGTTGAAGATGCTCTAAATGCAATAATGCTACACCTACGAAAGCTTTACGTAAGGTTACGTGATGACTAGGAAGCGATTTGACGTGGCCGCAAAAGCCCGCGCACGCGCTGAGAGAAGGCTAATTAAAGAAAAAAAGGATAAAAGATAAAGCAGTACGTGCCGCTATTCACGCAAGAAAAAACAGAAACAGAGAGGCAGCCCGTTTTTCCTGATTTGCCAGATCGCCGCCGCCTGCTTTCGATCGCCGCCGCCTGCTGTCGATCATCCAAATTCCTCGAGGACTGGGAGGAGCCGAGGTTCAATGTCTGCATCGTTCTTCCAGCTTTTTTTGGTCAAGTCAATGCATAGCTTGTGTGCTTCCGCTGTTTTTTAGTTTCTGTCAAGTCATCGGCACAGGGCGGCCTCTGCTTCTTCGCCTCCGTCGGCGCTGCGGCCGCCGTCTCGTCCATGATCAAGTTAATTAATAGCTTATGTGTTTCCTCTTATGTGCTACTCTTGCTCTTGGGTTCTTGTGAATGTTGGCATATTTCATCTACCTTTTATCATTTTTTATTGGATCAACGTCTTTGCATGTACATGTCGTAACATGTCCAGTACTGTTACTGATTTAATCATCTCGTTCCATTCAGCAGGAAGTTCACAAGTTCATGGTTAACATTCCAGCATTTAGGCCACTTTGTTACAGTTTTAGTTTTGCCTTCAAATGACAATAATTAATTTTTTCATGATTATAGGAATGGATGATGGAACGGTTGGTGTTCAAGAATCAAGTGACATGTGTATTTCAAGCGATGATGATGGCATTAAGCAACAAAATGAACGCAGCGCAGAACTTGAACATGAACATAGCGAAGCTCAACCAGATGCATTAGTTGCAGAACCTGAATTGGGGATGGCCTTTGACACCGAGAATGAGGTGCGAGAGTATTACATCAAATATGCTAAAGCAAAAGGCTTTGGTGTGACGAGAAGAAGTTCACACAGTGATGATAATGGGCAACTGAAGTACCTTACACTTTCTTGCTCTCGCTATGGTAAGACTCAATCGAAGTCAAGAAATATGTTGAAGCCAAATCCAACAGCCGGGATAGGATGTAAAGCTAAAATTAATATTGCACGTGGTCCGGATGGGAAGCTTCATCTTTCAACGGCGATTTTGGATCATAATCACACATTGAGTCCACAAAAATCTCGGTTATTCAGATGCAATAAAAAGTTAGATTTCCATGTCAAGAGAAGGCTTGAGCTGAATGACCACGCTGGAATACGAGTAAACAAGAATTTTAATTCATTTGTTGTGGCAGCAGATGGTCATGACAACCTGACTTTTGGTGAGAAAAATTGTCGCAATTTTCTAGAGAAAACTAGAAGGTTAAAACTTGGTAGCGGTGATGCTGAAGCGGTTCGCGACTATTTTGTCAAAATGCAATCCAATCCAAATTTTTTTAGTGTCATGGATGTTGATGATGAATGCCGACTTAGGAATGTTTTTTGGGCTGATGCCAGAAGTAGAGCTGTGTATGAGTCTTTTCATGATGTCATTACTTTTGACACGACATATTTGATGAACAAATATGATATGCCTTTTGCTTGTTTTGTTGGTGTGAATCATCATGGCCATTCAGTGCTACTTGGGTGTGCTTTATTATCAAATGAAGATACTGCAACATTTGTCTGGTTATTTCAAGCATGGCTTACATGTATGTCAAACCGTCGATCAAAAGCAATTATAACTGATCAAGCAAAAGCAATTCATAATGGTGTGGAAGAAGTTTTCCCGGAATCTCGATACAGATGGTGCTTATGGCACATAATGAAGAAGATACCCGAGAAGTTGGATGGGTATGATGAATATGATCACATAAAGATTGCCATTGGCAACGCAGTTTATGATTCATTGACAATTACAGAGTTTGAAGTTGCTTGGATGCATATGCTTGAGAAGTATTGTCTTGCTGATAATGAATGGCTCAAAGGGCTTTATGAACATCGACACCGCTGGGTTCCAGCATTTGTGAAAGATGCCTTCTGGGCAGGTATGTCTACTACACAACGCAGTGAGAGTATGAATGCCTTCTTTGATGGATATGTTAATGCAAAAACTACATTGAAGCATTTTGTTACCCAATATGAGAATGCTCTTCGTGATAAAGTTGAGAAGGAGAATATTGCTGATTTTAATTCCTTCTATTCAATTATACCTTGTATCACACGCTTTGACATCGAGAAGCAATTTCAGTCGGCCTATACAAATTCGAAGTTCAAAGAATTTCAAGAAGAGCTAACAGACATTATGTACTGTGATCGAAAGTTAATACAAAAGCAAGGGGCAATAGCAACATATGAAATAACCGAGGATGTGTTAATTGACAAGGAAAAAGGATGGAGAAAAGATATTGTGTACCATGCATATTTCAATGAGGAAGAGTTTGAAGTTAAGTGTTCATGTCGCCGCTTTGAGTTCAGAGGTATTCTCTGTAGGCATATATTATGTGTGCTCACTCACATGAAAATAAAGGAGGTTCCTCCACAATACATCCATGATCGGTGGAAAAAGAATGTGAAAAGAAAGCATAACTTTATCAGATGCACATATGGCGGCATGGAAGACACACCTGTTGCAAAACGCTTTGATAGATTGTGTGAATCTTTCTACCCAATTGCGGAGATAGGCGCCATGTCAGATGCTTCATGCAATTCTTTGACTGAAAAGCTTCACGCTCTCAAAATTGAGTACTCTAGCAACTCAATTTCTGAAAATGACAAGAATCAGGTTGGCACACAGGAAGATGCGCCATCAGATGGGAAGACAACAAGTAAAACTATTCTAAGTCCAATACCTGTTAGATGTGCTGGACGTCCTCCTTCATTGAGAAAGGAATCGAAGGTTGATAAGCTTATTCGTCAAGCAAACGATAAGAAGAAGAAAGCTGAACAAAGGGACAAGAAAAAAGCAGAACAGGAGAAAAAGAAAGCTGAACAAAGGGACAAGAAAAAGGCAGAACAGGAGAAGAAGAAAGCTGAACAGAAGGTATTGTTGCATATGTTACATTTGTTCATAAGCTACTTTTTTCTTCTTCTAAAAACTCACAATTTTTGCATTTATTTCAGGCTCACTCCACAAATTTAAACAACAAAAGGTGCAATAATAAAAGAAAACAACCAGAGGATGATATTGTACAACAAGATGTTATGGATTATGCGGTATCTAATTCTTGTTCTCCGTTGTTCAACAATATTATTTTCATCTGTTCTTTGTAGTTAACAGATTTGCAATTTGAAACAGAGTCAGGAAGGTGTTTATTTGCAAGGTGGAGCTTCTAGTAGCATACCTGAGGTATCTTTGGATCTCATTTTTTTATTTATAGTACACTTGAGAAATCCATGTCGTTATATGAATTTATTTGGAGCAGGGATCATTTGAGGTGGGCACTACCACTGGCAACATAAATCCAACACCAACAGCTGCAATACCGTATGGAGGTTCATCGACAATGGTTATGCCTCCAATTCTAGGAGAATATACAAGCATGTTGTTTCAAGTTCAGCAAGGATCGACTCCAATGTCCGGTCCTACAGAATTACACTTTGATGGAACTGGAGGGCTGAGCAATACGACGGACCAGAGTTAAACATGATTTATGTAATTTGAAGATGTTGGATACGAAAATTCCGATGCACTTGGCAATGTAATAGTTGAAAGGCACTCGTGCACTAGCGAGTAAACAAATCTATGTTTTATCATTTGATTTTTCCCCTAAAGTACTATAACAGAATAACAGATACAGAATTATTATACATTTGCAATTTTCATTGATATCTGTGTGGGTAACTCCCATGATTGATAGCTTCCAGTTTATCACACATGATTGGGAGCTTTCTATTCAAACTGTTTGTTTCAAGCATATGCGCACACATTACAAGCATGCTGGAGATTGTATGTCCTTCTTTTCATGTGCTTCAGGAATATGTAGTGTAAGGAGGCTTCCATGTCAACCTTGTCTAAATTGACAACAACTTGATAAGTACTTTTTATTTGTCATTTTGAACAATCAATGGCAGAACAATGGTACATAAGGATGTATGTTTCCTTTAATCTTTCCACAACTGAAACCTTGTATATTGATTTCATTGACACAAGGTCAGATCTTACAACAGCACCAATTCAAATAACTTGAAGTACAGTCTACAATCAACAAAAACTACATAAGCAATATCTATTTGGAACTTGCACATTCCAGTTTCGTCTCTTCCAGTGACACAAGCCTAATCTGCAACCTTCTCTCTTATGATTTGGTTAAACTGCACTTCATGTTTCTTGTCGAACTGCAGATAGTAGTAGGCTGGAGTGTCTAGCCGTCTATAGTCCTCTCCCTGCAAAACTGAACAAAATTCAGACTTTCACAAAATTCAGAACAAGAGATGGCAGAACTGCTAAGCTACCGTGTTCAATCTTGTACCTCGTCGATCTGGTCCAGCCGGGCGGGGCTGAGAACATCCACCTCGCCCCACTGCACGTTCAGGAGATCAGCTGGGAGGGGATGAGATCATCCAGGCCGCCACACCAAGAGAGAGTACGCCACGCTAGGGTCGACCACAGCGCCGCCTCGCTGCCTCGGAGGAGCCGGCGTTGACGCTGCTGACGATGAGTACATCACCTCCCCGCATCGCACGAGCCAGCAATGGCGCATCCAACGAGGAGGAGGCCGCTGCAGGGGATCTCGCCGCGTCGGGCCGCCGCAGGGGATCTCGTTGCGTCGGGCCGCCGCAGGGGATCTCGTTGCGTCGGGCCGCTGCTGCAGGGGGGCCGATCTGTGCGAGTCCGTCGTCGCCTGGGCGTCAGGCCGCCGCTCGCCCAGCCGATCTGTGCGAGTCGGCCGTCGTCGGGTGGTTGGGAGAGAAAGGGATGGGATTACCTTTTTTCCCACCGCAAGTTTTTCTCGTTCTCGCGCGGCCTCGTTTCTTTTTTCGTTTCCTTCTTTCTCGCGCGGGCTTTTGCGGCCACGTCGGATCGCTTCCTAGTCATCACGTAACCTTACGTAGAGCTTTCGTAGGTGTAGCATTATTGCTCTAAATGTGTGTGCGCGTGATCACCCGATTCTTCTTCCGGCAGCGCGGTCGCCGGGCTCGCGCTATGGTAATGGTACGAGAAAAATGAACAGGGTGTGTTGGGGACTTTTTCTACTTCAGTGATACTACTGTGCGCCGAAAGGATGATGCGTCCTGCAGAAGAATCCATCTCTTGCCACGTCGAAAGGATGCATCTAGCTATCAATCTATCGCATTTTTGCTTCACAGCGTTCCCAGCATACGGACGTCAACGATGGCCGGTTTTGAAATGAGGTTTATTGTCCCCTGCCCCATCACTTACCGAAGTCTTTTTCAAATACAAGAGGCAAGGTAGATTCTTCAAAAGAAATTCGAGGTTCGGCCGCTCAAGGCCTTGACCTCGGGCGTTCAGCTCTGATCTATCGCTTTCCTGACATCAAATCAAAGGATCAAGAGTTGAAGACTCCACCTGAAAACGGAAGAACATTGGAGCACCAGTGGTACCTGGTACTCAAATTATGCGCGCTGACAGAGCGAATTTATGACATCTTTATTCAATGGTACTATTGTACACCACACCACGGAGACGGGAGGATCCTACGCTAGCCACGGCTGCACCACCGCACACCGGGGGCGCCCGGCGCCCGGCCCCCGGCTCCCAGGCGGGCCCATACAGGTTACCCCACGTCTCTCCTGAGCTAGCCCCGGCGAACAAGGTCATCTCGCGGCCGCGCGCACCTCCTCCTCCTCGGCTCTTCAGATCTCCGGCTCCGGCGGCACCTCCACGGTGGCGGACGCCTCCGGGAGGAGGTGCTCGGGGCGGCACCCGGCGACGAAGTCGATGATCTCCTTGCCGGACTCCTCCGCGCCGCTGGGCGGCGGCGAGATCCGGAGCAGCACGGTGATGGCCACGAGGAAGAAGGCCGTGGAGACGAGCAGCGGCCAGAAGAAGGAGACCACGGCGCCGAGCCTGGGCCCGACGGCGGAGATCGACACCACGGCGACGGCGAGGAACGCCACCGCCGCCGCCGCACGCAGCCGGTGCTCCCACATTAGCTCCCCGAGCTTCGCCTTCGTCGTCATCGCCGGATCGGCGCCGCAAGCACGCCCGGAGAGCAGAGATCTACGGGAGGGAGGTCTGGCTAGCTGGCTAGCCCGGTGGCTTGGCCTCGGCTAGGGCTTTGGTTTTAGGAAGAGAGATGGGGGTTTCGTCGGAAGGGTGGAGACTGGAGAGTGGGGAAAGGGATGGTGATAAGCGTGGGGTTATCTCATACTCCTACTGAGGAGATTCGCCCTGCCGCCGCCTCCAGCCAACGTTGTGTGCTTTTTTGGGCATGCTTTTTTCTCGCAGCGACGGGGATGGCGTGGATGTAGATACTGTCGACGACGGTGCGCTTACCTTTTACGACGGAGTTCACCAAAATGCCCCCACACGCGCAGGACTGCTGTGCTCATGGGTCGCTGTGATTTGCTTCACTAGTGGTCTCGGACACGCGAATTCTTGATATTTCTTTTGGTTTTCTGTATTTGCCAAGGTCTGTTGTATACAAGTTTAAACCATTGGTAGCATGTGTTTACTGTATGATCCGCATAAACATAAAATTTAAAGCACATTTCAATAAGGTCCACTGAAAGCAGCGGTTTTCTCAGCCAGCTCGCGTCGTGCAGAGGAGAGGAACACGGAGTCGAGTAGATGCGAGTAGGGGATGGCACACGTTCGCGTAAAAGTGACGGGAGGGACTGGGTCGCCTCCCGCCGAATCAGACGCCTCTATTTAGCCCCCTTCGACACACTTAACAACGGGAGCGATTGGATCATCTTCCGCCAAATTGGACGCCTCTGTTTAGCACCCTTCGGCTCACCTCTGGGGAATGCAAGGGGCTGTTAGCGTAAAAGCAATGAGAGGGATTGGCTCGCCTCCCGCCGAATCAGACGCCTCTATTTAGCCCCCTTCGACTCACCTAGCAACGGGAGCGATTGGATCATCTTTTGCCAAATCAGACGCATTTGTTTAGCACCCTTCGGCTCACATCTAAGAAATGCAAGGGTGTGTTCGCGTAAAAGCGACGGGAGGGATTGAGTCGCCTCCCGCCGAATCAGACGCCTCTATTTAGCCCCCTTCGACTCACCTAGCGATGGGAGGGATTGGATCACCTTTCGCCAAAATCGGACGCCTCTATTTAGCATCCTTCGGTTCACCTTCGGGAAATGCAAGGGAAAATTTGTGCACGCAGCCAAACAGACTACAGGTCGACGTGCAGCATAAAGGGTTTCGGCGGGCCACAGGTACACTGCACAGTAATACTGGTTGTACATCTGAGAGGGCATTTTGGGAAGGCATGTATTTTCGTTGTGTGATCTACAGCTGTTGGATTGTCAGGGTCCGTTTGGCGTTACACGGGCAATGCACGCAGGGGCGCAAGGGCCGGAACGTGGGGCCAACAGTGCGCATGTACGGCTCATGAGGGCTTCGTTGCTTGCTCACGTTGTTGGCACGTGCAACGCACTCGACTCACCTCCATGAATTCTCTCTCCCTTTTTTTAGATGAATGAATTCTCTCTCCCGTGACCTTGCGATGGGCAAGAGGACAGCCTGCACGCCAATGCTATACATCGCCTAAAGCCTAAGCATCGACTGCGGCTCACCTCAGTGGGCCAGCCCAGTAAAGCAGTTTTTGGGAAGCTTTTATGAACCAGTTTAGACTGGCCATAGAAGCTTCTCTCTGTGTGTGTGTGTAATTTTTGTTTCTAATATGTGTTTTATCGTTATCATCGGTTTTCTTTATTTTTTTTCATTACATGCACTTTTTATTTCCAATACACGTTGTACTTCTTTGTGTACACACAGAACATTTTTTTGATACATGTTTTGAATACATGTCACACATTTTTCAAATACACACTCAATATATATTTTTGAGTGTTATGAAACATTTTACTAAACTACAAGAACAATATTTCACATTGTATATTTTTTCTCTAAAAATGTCATGACATTTTTTCAAAACACGTGAACATTTCCTTAAAATGTCACGAACATTTATTTGATTGGTATGAAACATTTTTTTCAGTTACAATTTTTTTTATAAATTGTATAAACATATTTAAAAAAATCATGATCATTTTCTAAATGTCACATTCTTTTTTTTTGAATAGTACAAACAATTTTTGGAAAGTGGGTGATTTTTTTACAGTGTGTTACCATTTTTAAATTACAAGAAGTACTTTAAATAAATTAATGTTTGAAATGTTTTTTTGTAGTATTCTCGAAATGTAAACAAACCTAGAAAAGGACAAGAAAAGAAAACTGAACGTAACAAGAAAACTAATGAAACTAACAAACGTAACACTACTAGGCCAGCCCACCATACACCTTGTTTGACGCGGGGGCCTAGATGCGCCCAGCCTGCCATTTCTCGTCTCACAACTTTGTTGCTTGTTCTCATTTGATATCGGACCCATTGTGAATCGGGCTGGAATCTCGTTTACTATTTTGCAATCTTTACTTTCCAATCTATACAACAAAAATACCAAAAATATTTACTTTAGTATCTCTATTAGATCTCACTTTTGCGAGTGACCATGAAGGGATTGACAACCCCTTTATCGCGTTGGTTGCAAGGTTCTTGATTGTTTGTGCAGGTACTAGGTGACTTGTGCGTCGTCTCCTACTGGATTGATACCTCGATTCTCAAAACTGAGAGAAATACTTAAACTACTTTGCTGCATCACTCTTTCCTCTTCAAGGGAAAAACCAACGCAAGCTCAAGAAGTAGCAAGAAGGATTTCTGGTGCCGTTGCCGGGGAGATCTACGTCAAGTCAAGCCATAACAAGTACCCATCATAAACTCTTCTCCCTCGCATTATATTATTTGCCATTCGCCTCTCATTTTCCTCTCCCCCACTTCTAAAGCGATTTTCAAAAACCTTTGCCTTTTCTTCCCCCTCTTCCGTTCGTCTCTTTTTGCTTGCTTCTTGTGTGCATGTGTGTTGGATTAATTGTTTGTCACGATGGCTCAAGATAATACTAAATTGTGTGACTTTTCCAATACCAACAACAATGATTTTATTAGCACTCCGATTGCTCCTACTACCGATGCTGAATCTTGTGAAATTAATACCGCTTTGTTGAATCTTGTTATGAAAGATCAATTTTCTGGCCTTCCTAGTGAAGATGCCACAACCCATCCAAACAACTTCGTTGATTTGTGTGATATGCAAAAGAAGAAAGATGTGGATAATGATATTGCTAAATTGAAGCTATTTCCGTTTTCGCTTAGAGATCATGCTAAAACTTGGTTCTCTTCTTTGCCTAAAAATAGTATTAATTCATGGAATAAGTGCAAAGATGCTTTTATCTATAAGTATTTTCCTCCCGCTAAGATCATCTCCCTTAGGAACGATATTATGAATTTTAAGCAACTTGATCATGAGCATGTTGCACAAGCTTGGGAGAAGATGAAATTAATGATACGTAATTGCCCTACACATGGTTTGAATTTGTGGATGATTATACAAAAAAATTATGCTGGATTAAATTTTGCTTCTAGAAATCTTTTAGATTTGGCCGCGGGAGGCAGTTTTATGGAAATAACTTTAGGAGAAGCTAATAAACTCCTAGACAATATTATGGTTAACTATTCTCAATGGCACACCGAAAGATCCACTAGTAAAAAGTTCATGCGATTGAAGAAATTAATGTTTTGAGTGGAAAGATGGATGAACTTATGAAATTATTTGCTAATAAAAGTGTTTCTTCTGATCCTAATGATATGCCTTTGTCCACTTTGATTGAGAATAATAATGAATCTATGGATGTGGATTTTGTTGGTAGGAACAATTTTGGTAACAACGCGTATAAAGGCAATTTTAATTCTAGGCCGTTTCCTAGTAACCCCTCTAATAATTATGGTAATTCCTACAATAACTCTTATGAAAATTTTAATAAGATTCCCTCTTATTTTGAGAACAGTGTTAAAGAAGAGTTCGCAAAAGAATTTCAATGCTTTGATTGAAGAAAAATTGTTTAAGATCGATGAGTTGGCTAGGAACGTGGATGGAATTTCTCTTGATGTTGATTCTTTGAAACTTTGATATATTCCACCTAAGCATGATATCAATGAGTCTCTCAAAGCCATGAGAATTTCCATTGATGAGTGCAAAGAAAGAACCGCTAGGATGCGTGCTAAAAAAGATTGGTTTGTGAAAGCGTGTTCTTCTAGTTTTCATGATAATAATGATGAAGATCTAAAAGTGATTGATGTGAATCCTATTAAATCTTTGTTTTCCAATATGAATCTTGATAAATATGGGACTGGAGATGAGTCAACTTTAGTTAAAAGGTGTCCCAATGATTCGGAGTTTTTAGATCTAGATGCAAAAATTGATAAAAGTGGGTTTGAGGAGATCAAAACTTTAGATAGCAATGAACCCACTATTTTGGATTTCAAGGGATTTAATTATGATAATTGTTCTTTAATAGATTGTATTTCCTCGTTACAATCCGTGTTAAATTCTCCTCATGCTTATAATCAAAATAAAGCTTTTACTAAACATAGCGTTGATGCTTTGATGCAATCTTATGAAGAAAAGCTTGAACTAGAAGTTTACATCCCTAGAAAACTTTATGATGAGTGGGAACCTACTATTAAGATTAAGATTAGAGATTATGAATGATATGCTTTGTGTGATTTGGGTGCTAGTGTTTCCACGATTCCAAAACTTTGTGTGATGTGCTAGGTTTCCGTGAATTTGATGATTGTTCTTTCAATTTGCATCTTGCGGATTCCACCATTAAGAAACCTATGGGAAGGATTAATGATGTTTTCATTGTTGCAAATAGGAATTATGTGCCTGTAGATTTCATTGTTCTTGATATAGATTGCAATCCTACATGTCCTATTATTCTTGGTAGACCTTACCTTAGAATGATTGGTGCAATTATTGATATGAAGGAAGGAAATATTAGATTTCAATTTCCGTTAAGGAAGGGCATCAAACACTTTCCTAGGAAGAAAATTAAACTGCCTTATGAATCTATTATGATAGCCACTTATGGATTGCATACCAAAGATGAAAATACCTAGATATATTCGTGTTTTTATGCCTAGCTAGGGGCGTTAAACGATAGCGCTTGTTGGAAGGCAACCCAATTTTATTTTTGTTCTTGGCTTTTTGCTCTTGTTTAGTAATAAATAATTTATCTAGCTTCTGTTTAGATGTGGTTTTATGTTTTAATTAGTGTTTTTGCCAAGTAGAACCTTTGGGAAGACTTGGGTGAAGCCTTTGCGATCTTGCTGTAAAAAACAGAAACTTTTGCACTCACAAGAATAGTTGTCATTTTTTATAGAAGAGTGCTTTTAGGTTGATTATTTTGCAGACGATTAATAGAAAAATTCCTCACGTCCATCAATTTATATCAGAATTTTTAGAGTCACGGAAGTATTCGAAATTTACAGATTGCTACAGACTGTTTTGTTTTTGACAGATTCT